>NW_025224966.1:5013296-5049061 GCF_014066325.1 Apis laboriosa
TTTTTTTTTTCTTTTTCCCTTTAATTTTCTCCCACTTTCCCCCCCTTTTTTTTTCACTTTTTTCACTCCTCGTTTTCTTCCTTCATCCTCCCCTCTTTTATCTCTTCACGCGTGTGCGAACGTGTTCTCGTTCGTCTCTTTCTTATTATTTTCTTTCTTTTTTCTTTTTTATTATTATTATTATTATTATTATTATTATTATTATTCTTTTTTTTCTTTTTATTATCGTTTGCTCGTTTTTTTTTTTTTTTTTTTTTTAAACTCGTTGACATTCGTTGGACATGGTCTCTACTCGCTTACTTTCTCTCCCCTCCACCCCTCTCCCCCCTCCCCTTTTTTTCGTCTCTTTCTTTTCAATCTATCTCACTCTCGCTCGCTAGTTTTAGTTTTACCCTAGGCCTCCTGACTTTTCCAAAAGTGAGTTTTCCGGCCTTTGCTCGCCCTTTCCTTTCCAGTCCATTCGTGGGACTTGGTTTCTCGCGTTGTAAAACTTATTATAATCGACTCGACTATATAATTTTTATATATATATATATATATACGTAATTTTATATATCGACTAAACTGACTCGGTCGCGGAGCCGGAATCGCTCGAAGGGAAACGGAGAGGCTCTTTGAAGAAGAAATCTTTGTTACTTCTTATATTATTTATAGATCGGCTCTCTATTCTCTCTCCTCCTAGTTCGAGCCTCTTTTAATAGTAGTATTCGTTATTATATAGTCTTTTTCTTTTTTTTTCTCTCTCTTTCTCTCTCCCTGACTCTCTGTCTTTGGCACCGTGAAATTTCTCCCTACGAGCGGCCGTATCTTCTCATCTTATTTTCCACTTTTCCTTCATCTTTGGCTTCTTCCGGCCCGCGATCAACCCCTTTATTCCTCTCTCTTTTTTTTCTTTTTTTTTTTTAGTTAGCACCTTCGTTATTCGACTTTGTCTCACTGTTTGAATACGTAATACACACAGCAGCAAGTGCGTCGTAAATTACTAGCTAAGTGACTAAATTAGTTAGTTTCTGACTTAACGGAAGGGAAAACTGGCCTCGCAAGGGTCGCAAAGACGCGATTTTTTTTTTTTCTTTCTCTCTTTCGCGTCGCGTCGTGCCGTTTCTCGTTCATCGTTCGTCGAACTCGCCAGACTTTCCTTGGTTAACCGGTTCTCGCCGCCTTTCTTCTTCTTTTTTTTCTTTCTTTTTTTTTTCGCGGGCGCGAAATCAAATCTTGCGACAATTAATCAATCGTCCTCGGATGTTACGAAAAATTCTGCGTGGAATCCATTTGGATGGGTGAAAGATCGACTTGAACTTGGTACGAAACCGCGGTCGATCTGGGATCGTTTCGGTTTTTGCGTTCGACGATGGAAAATTTTTAATTTTCTTTTTTTTTTCTTTTTTTTTTTAATAAATATAATATATCAAGCCTCGACATCATTTTCCGTAAAGTTTAATAGTTTAGTTTAAAATTATAAGAAATATTTTGAATCCAACAACGAATGAAAAAATGTGTTATTTCTGAATTATAAAGTAATAGTCTTTTTTACTTATAGTTATAGATATACATTCTTCGTCTATCTAACAGTAACCAGTAAAATCGCACGTTTAATATATAGATTATCGTAAAATTGGAAGCTTGTAAAAAGAGTTAAGAATTATCCCCTTGATTATTTATTTATAGAATGAGAAGCGTCCAAGCAATCTGTTAGTTAATAATTCGAAAAATATACACACGATATATAGACGTTATAATTCAGAAATAATATAATATCCACCATTAAAAATTACCACGATCGGACGCAAAGCGTGAACAAATCTCCCAGCAATGTCCGCTTTCGGTTTCAGGTTTGAGCAACGATCACGAAATCACAGCGTTCGCTAAAACGAGGCAAGTTGTGTACAAGAATAAAATATACAAGAACCTTCTGTTTACGGATCCTTCACAGCTAAATATATATATATATATATATGTATATATATCATAGATAAATATATATATATATATATACCCCACGCGATCCGAAATGGACAAAGAAAAACGTCGCAACGCGTTGTCCCCGCTTCGTTGAGAGGAAGAAAAAAAAAAAAAAAANAAAAAAAAAAAAAAAAAGAAAAAAAAAAGTCGGAATAAATCGTTCGCGAATAGATCGAATCGATCTTCCCGTTTCGTTTCGTTTCGTTTCGTTTCCTTTCGTTTCGTTTTTCCTTCTTTTCTTTTCTTCTCTTTTTTCACCAAATTTTCTCCAATCTCTAAACAGATAGATATCCATCGATCACCCGGACGGACGGAAAGATCGGCGCAAAGCTATGCGATAAACTTTCACGAAAAGTAAACGAGACTTGGCACTGGGACGGCACGTTTTGCAACAACGATCACTGTATTATATCAGATCTCATTACTTATCCTTAATTTAATGTCTATTTTTAGAAGACGGAATAACGCGCCGAATAATTAAACAAACCCCGTCCGGGTGATCGATTCGTTGCTTTCCAACCGCCATCCAACGCGGTGGTTGGGACGAGGCCGATCCAATCCAGCTCCAATCGTCGAGGCGATCGTCTCCGAAATATCGTCCCTCCCCCATTGGCCGCTCGCCGGCCGAATAGTTAAGCGCGACCCGATTCAATAAGTTAAACAACTCTTCTCGGTCGCAAACCCTGCCCGGCCAGGGAAAAGCGGACGGAAGTTGTCGGTCGAACGCTCGATCGACGCATACATTCGTGAACCACACCGCCCGGTGCGGGAGGATAATCGGAACGATAATAAGTTTATTGTTATTATTATTACTATTATTATTATTATTATTATTATTATTAGCGAGAGATTATTCCTCCGTTCCTTCTCCCTTATATTCCTTGGAAACGGCTCGTCGATGGAACGTGTGGCACGTGTTTTAACGGCCACGGCCGTTGCCTGCAATTACGGAAACGAGAGGCGAGGATTTGGCCCGCTTGCGAGACCAGGGTCCCGGGAGAATGAGCCGGCACTCTCTTTCTAGAGCATTAAGATTTTTTCTTTTTTTCCCCCCCTCTTTCTCATCGATGGATCGGATATATATGTATATCGATTTATCGATATATATATATACATATATGTATTACGTGTTGTATGTATGTATATATATGCATGTATGTATGTATGTATATATATATGTATGTATATACATACGCAGACAGCAAAAATGTGTGGACTATATAATATTGGCTAAAGAAGTTTTAAGGGGGTCGGTTAAGAGGGTTGGGAAGGATCATCCGTGACCGTGCAACAAACAACACGTCCAAGCCTCGCGGTTTTTTCCCTTTTTCTTTTTTTTTCTTTTTTTCTTTTTTCTTTTGCGTTACGTTAATTCTCGCGTGACGGCTGCGAACGGAAAACGGCTGCGCGCTTTATTGCTAGGTCGCTAGGTTTAAAAAGGATACACGGCTGGCTTTCCAAAGGCACCGGCAACGCTTCCGGGAAGGCCTGGCGTGATTCGCGCCTATCCTTCGCTAGATGCCAACCTCGAGCGCATCGCTCCCTCCTTTCGACGAGAAGTCTCAAGCATGGCCATCGCCGTATTGTATTTCTTTCCTTCTCGATGATCGAGCCGTGCGCGGATCTCTGATGAATTTGAAGCAACGACATATGTGTATATATATATATATATTTTTTTTTTAACCTCTTTCCGTTCATTTTCAAAATTCTTGTTAGAATTTCGAATCATCGATACGATAAAAATTTTGAAGATTTCTTTTTTTTTTTTTTGAGAGTACCGATTTCGCGTTGTTTCTTAATAATAAAATCGGAACGCAAAGTTCGTCGAAATATATGTTAGGGGAAGCGTTACTTTCACGTCACGTTCTCGATCGTCTCGGGATGAGAATCAATATCCATAATCGATCAAAAACGATAGGCTGAATTTCCATTTCGACGAGAGACTTCCCGTCCCAAAGTGGGTAGGCGCCACGTTCCCAAGACTGGGCGGCATACGGAAGAATGATCGTTATCGCGTGCACTGTATAAAAATCTCATCGATTACGCTGACAGCTATTACGCGACGAGTAGATTCGCTCGTCGATGATGCACGAAGACGAAACAAAAACGAGCCGTCGACGTTCGTCCATAGCGTCGTCGCGTTCTTTGGTATCGAATCCATTATCACATGTTAGTCTCACTAACGTTACGTAGAAATCCCCCTCTCTAAACTTCCTTCCTCCCCTTCCCTCTATTCCTTCTTCTTTCTTCATTCACCGAATTATTAATATTCGTTCACGCCGTAAGTTCGGCCGACGATTTCTTTCCTTTTGTTCGTTTTTTTCATCCTTTCCTTCTTTTTTTTTCTTTCTTTTTTTAATTGACTCGTCTTACTCGGTGGCTCTTACTGGATGGATAAGCGATTTCTCCTCTTCCTTCCTTCGTCTTCCTTCCCCCGAAAAAGAACTCGTGGAACAATCGAAAGATGGATCAATCGGATCTTAAAAATATACCGATCTTCCGCATCCTATCAAGTTTCCAAAGGAATCTCTCCGATTCGATTCTCCGAGGAGAAGAACGGCCATTTCGCGTGGACGAACATACGAATATTCTACGTCGAATATCTACACCTTTGCACCTTTCTTCTTTCGTCTGCCTGTGCGCGCCTTTTACATTTTTGACCGATCTTCTTCGTCTTATCGATAATCAATAATCGACTTCGTCCCATAAATTCTCTATCTACGTCATACGACTCGATTAACTCCGTGGCGAAAAGGATGTTCCATTAAACGGACGTAACGATATACACAACTCTAACGCGAGCGAATAGCGGGAAAATAATTATTCGTATTTCTAAAGTAGTCGTTGTATACGAGTGACCCGCCATCGGTCCCTGAAGCGCGCGCCAACACTAGCCGAAACTAAAACCTACTCCTGTCCCTACGTACGTATGCATCTGTCTACGTGTACGTGTTCGCGTAACAATGAAAATTCTCTCGTATATATCCTCGTTCTCGAATTCAAAAAATTTGGTAAAAAAATTTCGATCTGGAACAAATCCCGTTCGCTCGGGGAAAGGCGCGAACCGGCAAACGTTGAAGAACCGTCACCGTCGTTACGCGTTCACAACACCCGGCCGTTAACACCCGGTGCCATCAGGTTAACGCTGATGTATATGGGTGGTGAGATGTTTGGACAGGTAATCCGCCCTCGCGAAGCATTTGCCGCACATCTCGCAGTGGTACGGCCTCTCCCCGGTGTGTATACGGAGGTGCCTGGTCAGGTCGCTCTTCCCGCCGAACGCACGGCCGCAAAACAGGCAGACGAACGGCCGCTCACCGGTGTGCTTGCGCACGTGCAGCTTCAGGTTCTCCTTGGACCGGACGCACTTACCGCAAAAGGGGCAGGCGAAGCGGCGCTCGCGCCTGTCCACCTCGTGGCTGCTGCGCGCCAAGCTGATCACTCGATCGGCGGTTACCTCGGACCGATCGTCGTCCACGGCGTTGTCGTCGGCGTCCCCGACCTCGCTCGTGCTCCCACCACCCGCCGATCCCCCTATCCCCCCTGTGGGGACAGCCTCGCCCATCATCTGCACCTCCGCCCCGGCCTCCCCGGGATTCTCGCCGTGGACGCTCGCCGTCTCGGACACGCTCTCCTCCCGGGCGTTCTCGTTGAACGCCCCCCTCGTCTCCTCCTCGCCCGGATTGGTGGTGGTGTCGCTGCCGGTCTCGACCTGGGACGGCTCCCCCGTGCTTGACACCTGGTCGCTCCTCTCGGCGGCGGCCGAAACCGCCGACGCGGCGCCGCTCTGGGACGACTCCGGCGCCCGTTGCAGCCGTTCCAACGCGTGGTTCAGCCTGTGCTTCTTGAACGACTTCAGATACCTGAACTGCATCCCGCAAACGTCGCAGGTGAACAGCTTGTCGGCCGGGAGGCGGGCGCGGTGATTCTGCTCCCGATGCTTCACGTACGCGGAACGGTAGCGGTAGCGTTGGCCGCATTGCTCGCAGGTGAAAGGCTTGTCGTCGCTCGCCTGGCCGGCGTGCTGGAGCAACGCGTGCCGTTCCAGCAACCAGGCGGAAGGAAACGTGGCCAGACAGACGCCGCACCGACGCGCCAACCCCGCAAGGCTAGCGAAACCGCCGTGACCCAGGATGGAACCGCTTCCGCCGCCTCCCCCCGTGCTGCGTTCCACCAGGGCGCCCCAACCCCCCGCCTCCAAACCGAGGGCCAGCGACACCTGAAATTATCGTGGTCTGGTTAGATTCGTGGAATTCGTGGGCTTATAGAGAGGGCGACGGAGGGGAGAATGGGGGGAGGGGGAGGAGGGGTTGCGAGGAGGGATGATTTTCTCAGCGGTTCCCGATGAATGGGTTTCCATGGAGGGAAATGGAGGATGATCGATTCCTCGTGTTTTTCTCCTCCTGTATATGTGTGTGTGTGTGTGTGTGTGTATGCGTGTATGTGCTCTCTTCCGAAAGCGGCGGCTTTAAAGGAGTATATAAAAGAAATAAGGACGATGAATCGATGTGTGCTAGCGTATATATATATATGTATGTATGTATTGAAATATACGAAGAAAGAAATTTTGTGTAAAATCGTGTAAAAGAGAGAGGCATGCGAAGTGTTAATACGTGTTATATATATATATATAAAACGGATAAAACGGATATTTTTTAAAAGTAAAGGATAAACTTACCGATATTATTGTCGCGTATTCGCGAATTAATAATCTTCGTTCTCGTCACCTGTGACGTCGTAATAGCGGTATATAAGATGATACACGCATCTTGATACACGTTTGTTAAACAAAGTTCGAATTGAATATAGAAAAAGAAAAAAAAAAAAGAAGTATGTTTATAACGTGTATCTCTAATTAAATCGAGGTCTTCTGCGATATAATAAACATTAATCGAAAAGAAAGCAATCCATTAAAGGAGGGGGGAGAGGGAGAAGACATTAAAAATGGTGCAAGGCATAAAAGCTATTCTACGATCAAACAAACGGGCATAATAAGGTATTAAAAAAAATTGTGAAAAAAGAAAAAGAAAAAGAAAAGAACGACATCAAGGTTCAATGACCTATTGTTAACACAAACAGTTTGCAGCTTTTATTTCACAAATCGTTAATTTACAACTATGATATGCATTCGTTCGCCTAAGAACCGAAACAAAACGTCATTTTACACGAAACAAGGCGTAGTACCCATAATGATCAAGAACGCGTGTCAACGTGGTGAAGTAGTTTTACGGACAAGTCTTTCTCTCCGATATTTTTTTTTTTTCTTTTTTTTTTTCTTTTTTTCCCTTTTTTTTTTATATATTTCTCAACTGTCGAGATATATATAATATGTATATATCCTGGAATAATATCTTACACGTGTGAACGTCTCGAAGATCACTTTTGACCACGCTGTTTAATAACCATCCTAGAACGTTACACGCATATTTTTTTTTTTTTTTTTTTTTTTTGTTTTTTTCTTTCTCCGTGTTGAAACACGCAAGCTGCGACCGACAAGTTCCATCGAAAGCGAATCTTCGGTTACAGTCAACTCCATCATGCTCCATCGTTTCGACGCGTTTCAATCTCTAGATTTACGCAGAAACGGAAGAACAGAATTATCCTGTTCCGTTATTTAACGTTATTATTTATCAAAAAAGATTCGCTGTTAACACCGAATACAAGTCGTTCACACTACGCAACATTACGTTTTACAAAAATTTTCTCCATATCCATTCTTTTCCTTTCTCCGTAATCGCAAGCTCGAACCGCGTCTTCGAGCAACCGATGGACATTGTGTTCTCATGAGCGGCATATGATCGTACGTGTGTACGTGTGTACGTGTTTATACGTGTGTGCACGAGAGCTTTCTTTCTTTAGCGATTTTACGTGTGTACGTGTGTATGTGTATGTGTGTACATGTGTCTTTTTGTTCCATATTTTTCTTTTTTTTCTCTTTTTTTTTTTTTTTTTTTTTCTTTTTTTTTACAATCGACCCTCCTCGAGGATCCGTGACTTTTGAACAACGACGCGTGGACATATTTTCCTTCTCCACGCTTTTATCTCAACATCCGGAGACGATAGAACGACGCGAGTACGACGAACGCCAGAAAGACGCATAAGCTTTCGGAGCACCATTTTTCTATTTTCTATCCCATTTCTTTCCGTTTCTGTTTCTCTTTTTTTCTACTTTTTGCTTTTTTTAGAATTTTTCCCTTTTCTTTTTCTTGCCCTCTGACCGGTTCCATCGTCGAGACCTTATCGATCACGAGCGAAATTCTCAAAGTTCTTTGCGAATTAATCAATTGGGGAAATTTCTAGATATTCCACGAGATCTCGAAATATTCTCGAGATCTCGACGCGTTCGCAAGATTTCGAAATATTCGTAACGTTTCAAAGTATTCTCGAGTTCTCCACGTGTACCAAAAATTTCGAGATATTCCACGAGATCTCAAAATATTCTCGAGATCTCGACGCGTTCGCAAGATTTCGAAATATTCGCAAAATATTCTCTAAAGTGTTCACGAGGTCTCGACGTAATCGCGAGATCGATCGAGGCAACGGGGGATCCCAACGCATTGCTTCTTCCCTAGATGGAACTCGTTCGATCGTTCGCGTTCGATCGAAATATCCACCCATTGCCTCGAGACGACCACCAGCAGAGGAGTGAATTGCGAAAACGAGACGCGTCCATTCGTTCGCGCTACCGTTGTTCCCTGCTGTCTACGGGCGAGCCGATGATCGCGCCTCGATAATTCATCTACGTGTCCTATCGCGAACACGTAATATCTAAGATCAGCAAGGTCGCGCTAGAGTGTTCTCAGGGCACATCACGCGACGCTTTCGACGTACTGGGTGTTAGTCAAGTCATGTTGTGGAACGAGCGTGATGGACATTGTTTCATGACCGAAGGATAACTCGAATGCGATAATGAAAGACCACAATGTGTGTATATTTGATAATACAAGAGGAATGTATCGATTTAGGTTTAAGAACCATTAAGATTGCAATCATGGAAGCTTGTAAAGATCAATTTTCTTTTTTCTTTTTCCAGATTTTAATTTAATTCCAAGAATAATATATCGAATATATATATATATTAATATATCGATCGTTTAATTAAAAAAAAAAATATTCTCATTAAACGAATATTTGTTGAATTTTTGAACACCTTTAACGATAACAATGTGAAGCATTAAAGCTATCGAACAATTTTATTTTTTTAAACTATTATATATTGAATCGCGTTGAAACAAATGAATCGCGTTGAAAATAAATTTTCACAATTTTCACAATTATTTAAAGTGTCGAAGAAAATTCCATCATCGATATTTATATATGCACTCCTCCTTAAGATGTCTCACGTTTCTTGCATATCGTTTTTTTCTTCATTTCTCAAGATATATCGAAGTATTCTATACATTGTACGTCTTTCGAATAAAATTAGTTAAGACACGTATGTGAATTAAAACTTTTTTTTCTTTAATAAAGATGGCACATAAAAGAGAAGAATGATAAAACGTTTAAAACATTTTAATTACGAGAGAGAAAAATTTTATTCGTATCTCGTATTTTTCATAATTGAAAGTAAATTATACTTTTACATCACGAAAATTCGTGAAATGTTAATCAAGCAGTGATTATGGGGCGAAGATTATTCCCCATGCTCGTTCGAATATACATTGACGTACACCGTACGTGACACGGCTCGTGTGCTTTTCACGTCTCGAGAAACGTTCCCGCGTAAAAGGGAACCTTGTCAACTTCTTTCGAAACGAATCGGAACACGTACGGTTAGATAAATCCTTTAAACAAATCGTTTTTGTTTCAGTGATCTTTTCTTTCGTTTACGTTACATACGTGTTCCGACAATGATTCTTGCGTGATCTTAGATCGTTAGAATTTTTACGTTTCTCTTCGCATTTAGATTTCTTGGCCGAGAATTTTCTGGAGAAAATTATCTTCCTTTTTATCATCCTTCCAAAAGGGAAAAAACGAATTTACGGCAACAAATCGACGCAACGTTACGTATTACACGTAAAACGAAAGCGAACATTCGAATGAAGCTATATCTTTTTCTGTTAAACAAAAATATAATTCTCGGTTTCGCGAACGAAGCTGCGTCTCGTTTTAGGATTCGTTCGAGCGAGATTCCTAAAAAATGGGGGCGACCGAGGCAAAACTAGCTACGCGCATTATTTCTCTCTTAACAACGTCACGTTATCTCGTCTCTAAAAAATCACTAGCGGTTTAAACTCGATAAATCAAGCGATCTGGACGTCAGTGCTTGGGTGTACGTGCTGGAATGTAGGGTTTTTTCTTTATTTATTCCTTCTTTCTTTTTTTTTTTTTTTTCTTTCTTTCTTTCCTTCCTCGTTTTTCCCTTCTTCCCTTCTCCCTCTCCTTTTCCACTTTTCTTTTTTCTCTTTTTTTTTTCTTTTTTTTTTTTGTTTTGTTTTTCGAAAACGGCAATGGGCGTCGATCGATTCTCTGTATTCGCGACCGAGAGATTCGGGGACGCGGGTCGCGCGCGTGTCACACATCATCTGCAAAGCAAAAAATCTAAAATCTCTTGGTTGGCACACAAAACGAAACGATGTGGCGTCACGCGGACTTCCGGCGCGGTGGCGCTCGGATCGGCCGCCATGACTTCGTTACAAGTATGAAAAATATTCCGGCTTGGTTTTTCTTTCTTTCCTTTCTGCTTCTTCTTCTTTTTCTTCTTCTTCTTCTTCTTCACCTTCACCTTCATCTTCTTTTTTTTATTTTTATTTCATTAAATACCGTTTAAAAAAGTTATTGCATCTGGGTATACCTATATTGTATAGGTACGTAACTTTTTCTTTTATCGATATATTGTACAAATATTGTTGTAAGTCGGTACAAACGTTATTGTAGAAAACATAACAACTCGTAGGTTCCTCTCGTTCTCAATCTTTCACTTTTGCTTGCGTGTTATTTTATTTCTCTTTTTCTCTCTCTCTTTCTTTCCTTTTTCAATCTCTCTCTCTTTTTTCTCGCTAATTTGGTTCATTCATGTACATTTTCTCCCTTCTCTCTCTCTCTCTCTCTCTCTCTCTCTCTCTCTCTCTTTCTTTTCTTTCTCTCGCTCTTTCTCTCTTCCTTTCTCTCTTTTTTTTTCTCTCTCACTCTCATTAATTCTCGTACGCTCCCTCTTTCTCTCGTTCCCTTTCACTCATTTTATGTATTTTATCGTTACGGAAAGCTTAGTTAAGTGTTATACAATCTGTATTTAGTACTATATGCGAGATTCCGATCTACAGGGTGGCTTTCAAGGTATTTGAACACTGCATTGCTCGTGTTGTCTCGTACGTTCCTCTGTGTCTATTATCTTGTATACCACGTGTTTCTGAGCGATTTGTGTATATATATAATATATATATGTATGTATATATGTATATATATACACGTGTAAATGTGTATAGAAGTGTATACGCGTGTTTCTGTGTGCGGGTATCCGGAGCAAACGAGAAAGAACGAACCGAGGAGTGAATGGGGCGATCGAGGCTCGTCGAAAGGAACCAGAAGAGGCGATTGTCGTCTTCGTTAGGTCCGTACAAAAGAATGGATGAGAATTGGAGAAAGAATGCATGACATTTAGAATTCTTTCGAATCGATTCGAATCGTTTGTAAGGTATTCCAAGAAGCTAAGAAGTATTACGAGGAGAGTAACCTTTTGATTTTTGATACAAGTTCTAAAAAAAAAAAAAAAAAAAAAAGAAAAAAAAAGAAAAGAAACGAGGATTCTTTTTAGTGTAAAGAAAAGTAAAATTTCTTGATTCATCTTTTTGTTCTATATGCTTTTAATAAACAAGAATTACAATTCTTTTTAATTCGTATCACCATATAACTTATCGTACAATTTTTCTTCTTTCTTTTTTCAAATATATTCTTTTAATATTTCCAACACAAGAAGTTAAGCAGCTAATTGCCACTTGGTTTCGTTAAAATTGTCCGTTATATATAACACTTCATTATATATAATTATACGAAATAACCGTTAAATTTCTTAATCGAATGAAACGAAATGAACTATCATCCGTATCTGATAAAATATTCACGTATTATCAAATCACAGCAGACTTTCTTAATCTATTTTCAATTCTTCGTCCTAATGAAGAAAACTTAATCCCTATCATATATTATACCAACGTATTATTCTTTATCTACTATCAATAAACACCAACGATTATCTCAATATAGTATTATATATTTCTACATTTTTTTTTTTCAACCTAAAAAAGGCACGCTAATTATCATTTTCTAAATGCAACAAATTTCCCTAAATATATCAAACGAATATTCTCTAATAAATCAAATATCTCTCTCTCTCTCTCTCTTTCTCTCTCTCTCTTTCTCCCTCCCTCCTAGATTAATATTCACTCTATATAAGTTAAGTGAATAAATATATTCTTCTATTGTCATCGTTCGCCTTTATATCATTTTTCTCTCTCTCTCTCTTTTTTTTTTTTTTTAATCTACTATATAATTTCATCGCGACGAATTCATTGAAAATTTCCTCTTCTTCCTTCTCTTCTCCTTCTCCTTCTCCTTCTCCTTCTCCTTCTTCTTCTTTTTTTTTTTTTCCTTTTTTTTTTCTCAAGCATTATTAGCAACGAGCATTCGTGGACCTTGAACGAGGTGCTTACTAAGTACTGCAAAAAGTGCGAGTTTGCATATCTCCCTTCGATGATTGCAGAAACGGATGGCCGTCCGATGGCCAAAATGTGCGACGAGTGCATAAAAGTAATCAAGTTCCGGCGTCGTCGATCATTCTCAGTATCCTTAGCTTTCGCAACGTTCGCTTTTGCGGAAGTTGTCAGGTGTCGTACGTGTTTATCAACTTTCTTTCGGGAGGTTTGATATCGTAGAAGAATCTTTTGAACCGAGACGAAGAGAGACGAAGTCTAATCTTACGAATTAATCATTAAAACGATACGTAATATTTATTTCAGAGCAGAGATGATTCGAAAATAATTAGAGGAATCGAATTGCTTCTTTCTGAAGAGAGATAAAGACTTGGATCGGTCATGGAAGAGATAATCGAAATAAATAGATGTTAAATTAAGAAACTACTTCGAAGATAATCGTAATCTAAATTTTATGCACATTCGACGAGTTGGAATAAAAATTATTCTGAAAAATAAAACACTCGTTATCAAATAATATTATTTAACTTGGTACTTTTTCAACTAGCTAGATAATTTATTTGCGTATTAAATTGTATCGAATAAATCAAATTTCTATCGTCCAAAAGTTTTTATTTTTTAAATCGTCAATTTTATTGTAAAATTTTTTTAAAATTGTTTTGTTTCTCCCTATATATTCCTATCCCCGGTAATATTAATCGTAATTAGATATTATTTAAATGCTAATTGAATATCCTCAGCAGGTTATCGATAATTAAAGGAAGTATTGTCTAGAATAAAGCAATACGATTCGTTAAACAGTTTGTGGAAACGAATGAAATGAAGAGAGGGAGGGAGAGAGAAAAAAAAAAAAAAAGAAAAAGAAAAAAATGTAATTAAAGTATAGATTGTACGCATATCCCGCGAATTAAATCAGGAACGTCTTTCCTGATTTAATTTCCACTCGTTTCTCGTTTTAATTTCTGTTAATTTGTTTATCGAGAATCGATGCGTTTATAAGGGTAGGCGGATCCCTACCTAAACGAGTTTATTTCAACGGAAACGAATATACGTTTTTGCCGGTTTCCTGGATTTTCTGATATCTTCCCTCCTCCCCTCCCCTCCTCTCCCCTGCCCCGTTAAACATTTAATATTTATTCTTGTAATTAATGAACGTTAAATTGATCGGCCAACCCGTTAAACCCGATGGATTAAAGTTTGATTAAAAATCATTCCATTTATAACAAATCTAATCGAAACTCTCGATAATCGAGTCGAGTTGAACTTTCTTTTAAAGAGGAGAAGGGGAGAGGGGGGGGGGGGAAAGGGAAAGGAGGAAATTAAAAGCCAAGATCCATCGTACTTCGTTAATCCTTCGTTAATTTTATATACCTCAACGAATAATTAATGAGATAATTGCTTGTTATTGTTACGATAAAATTAGTAGATTTTAATATAATTAATCAATTGCAGAATCTCGTTCTGACATCTAATTGTAACAATCCCGATTCAGAAACACGAATCTAAAATTTAAAATATAATACCTCAATAAACACGAGAGGATATCCACAAAATTATGACGCTTAACGAATGAAACAAACTGCCTCCCTAACTTCCATTCACTTAACTCAATCAATCGAAAGTAACAAAATTTCATTGAACATCGAATACCCGCGTGGAATAATCCGCGTAAAAATGTAAAAAAAAAAAAAAAAAAAATTCATTTCGCTCGACTAAGGACGGGGAATAGACGGGGAATAAACTCGTTAAACCCCCGTATATATTATATCCTTCTATCCTGCTATCTGCTATTCGCAAATGAGGAAAAACCAATTCCAAGATTCGCATCGGTTGTGCAAAGGGACGAAGGACGCTTTAATAGAAAATTTCACGAGCCGTTTGCGGAAGAGGTTGCTCGTGCACCATCGGGTCGGAGGGGGTCGATCGGTATGAAAACGCGACCACGCCGCAACTTTTCGCGTCCAATGAGGCGTCGCGCGACATTTTTCAGCCGGTCCGCCATTCTCTCAGTGGAAAAGGTTGCCTCGTCGTTTCCGAGATAGGCGTAGGCGAGCGGGAAGGGTGAAAGAGCATAGAGCGGGGAAAGAGAGAGAGAAAGAGAGAGAGAGAGAGAGAGAGAGAGAGAAAGAGAGAAGGATCGAGATCGTGATACACGCCCCTATTAACGGAATTCGCTGTCGAGAAACGGGGTGACGAGAAGCGGCCACGTGCTCCATGATGACGCGAAATGCGACTCCTCTGTTTCCAGGAAAAAGAAAGAAGAACGCTGTTGGCGAAGCCTGTTGGAAAATTGCTGTCGCGATTCTTCTTATTTCTATCCTCTGTTAGATATTATCGTTAGTCGCAAATCGTTCGTAATTAAAAACTGACGAAATTTTTGATTCGCTTTTTCGGAATATTTCGACGAAGATTCAAGCGAGTTCGATCAAATTACAATCGCGTCTTTTTTATCTATCCGCGAACGATCGTTCTAGGAATACCAACGAATATTAAAATTGTAATTGCAAAAAAGAAAAAAAGGGAAAGAACAAAAAGCACCCAATTTCGAGAAAGAGAAAATTCGTCAGTTCCACCCTCGCGAGAAACTCGAGGAAAGATCCACCCTCTTCCACAAAAGAACTCTCGAGATCCAAAGATCCTCTCGACCACCTTGTTAAACACGACATCGTCGGCACGAATCGGTATCAAAGTTCCTTGGAAGACGCACGAGCGAGGAGGAGCGCAACCCTCGGGCAACTTCGCCAAGGTTAGAGCCTAACTTTTCTCTAGGTAAAAGTCCAGGGGTGCATATATGTATATGTATATGTATATGTATATACACACGTATATGCATAAACCAGGTCGTTGTATGGGATAGACGTAGGAACGTGTCACCGGGTGACCCGCTCCGCAAACTCGCGAAACGCGCGTCGCACCGAACTGGGGTAGTAGGAGCAGTCTCGGCGTGATCGGTCGTACGGGGGTGGTAGGCGTAGGCCTCGCCACCTTCCACCTACCAGTCCGCATACACACTCGCCCCGAGACCAACACGAGCAACCTTCGAACGGGTTGTACGTGTCCCTTGGGTCGCGGCAACCAGCGGTAAGCGTTCACCTGTCGATACAGTCGAGGGCAAAATTTGTAGGGGGGTTGGTGGCTTTCTCGTTGGCTCTCGTTCGTCCGTCCGTTACGCAACGTTCGAGGTTAAATGCGGAGGATGGAAGGAGAACGTTATTGATTCGGGATTAATTTTTTCCTCGCTTTCTTTTCGACGGAGGCTTGTGCGATTTTGATATATAGGATGGATTTTTTGGGGGAGGAGCGAGTTTTGTAACACGATGGATTTTTTTTATTTGGAAAGGGATTAATTTTTAGAGGGTTCTATAGGTAGAGAATAGGTGGATATTCGTTGGAGGAGGGTTTTTGTGTGATAATAGAAAGATAGATTTTTGGAGTTGAGGTTTAATAAGGATGATTGGTAAATGGAGAATGGGGATGATTTTTGGGGAAGCGATTTCACGAGTGAAATTTTATAAATCTCTAGGATTGGAAAAAGAAAAGTCTATTTTATACAAATCGATCGAGGTTAAAATTACAAGATTTCCAATGAAATAATGTTACCACGACTCGAATTATTGGATAAATTTTCTTGGTTAGGAGAGACGTGAGAGAACGGTGGCAGAAACGAGCCAACGTCCAGCGAATTTTGGCTTGGACTGTATGTAGGTCGCGTAGGTGGGAGCGTACGGTGTGTCGGTGCACGCGTAGGCGTGCCTGCCTACGTTTGGAATTGCGCAGGTAGGCGTGACTTGGGGCGGCGCCAGGTGAATACACCCCTGAACTCTGTTCCGCAACTCCACGCGTGTCTTCGAAAACCTATATTTCGATTCCCTTGTCCATCCGTAAGCAGTAAGAATCATAGATGTTGTCTTCGTCTTTCTCTCTTTTTCTTTCTACCGTATATATTTCTTTTTCTTTTTTCTCCATCTATTTATTTGAAAGTACTTATCGAACTTTATAATTTGTGTGATTTTTTTTTTTACTCGGTATTTTAATAAGTATTAGGTTTATTAAGGTTTAAAGTATTTTGACGTAAATTTTTTTTGTGGTTTGGATAGAATTATTTTTTTCTTATTATTTCTTGTTGGAATATTGTATCATAGACAAAAATTATAAAAAAAAAAAAAACAGTAGATTCTTGAATGAAAAAAAGTTTAAAAAAAATAAATTTAAATAGTTTAACAAACATTGTAGAATTTGTTCTCTTTGTTCGATTAAAATTTAAATATCTTTCAAAAACTTTTGTTAATAAAAAGATGAAAAATATTATAATTTTATGTAGTATTAACGCGAACGATATTTGTTCGAGATATTGTTAAAGTAACCAAATAAATAAAATATATAAAGATGCGGTGAGATGTACGTTTTCGATATACTGGTTGTCAAGCATGTCTGACAATGAACGATCCATTTCCACTTACGCTTTCTACTTACATCTCTCCTAACGCTTTGCTTTCCGTATATCATATATTCTTATTCAATTTATTGCATCTTTTCCATGAGCTTCATTCGATAAATATTGAAAACAACAATGATAGATATATGCGTTATATTTAATCGCGCATAAAAATAAAAATTAAGTGGAAGGATAATGTTACACTTCTCGTCGCCTTTTGATCCAACAATTATATTTTATGACCATGCAACCTTCTCGTGATTCATTTTTTTAAAATCTGCTACACTGGAAAGCAGCTACACTTCGGATCAGTTTGTCCCAAAATTTGATATGTTACAGTTCTATGACAAAAAATTCGTTATTCTACGAAGCTCTGTATAAACATTTCAAAAAACAATCGAAGGGAGTTGTACGCACTTTAGCAGTTTCCTTTTTTTTTTTTTTCTTTTTTTTTTCTTTTAAACGATAAAACCTACGTGTGTTATATTATTACGATATGTTTCTTCCCTGTAATTTTATTAAACTAACATTCTATCCGGCGATGAGTACGAATGTCCACGAATGTCCGCGTATGATCCTATGATTGATTTATCACAACATAAAAAACGATTATTGCTCTCATTAGCAGAAGCGTATTATTTCTACGAATATTTCTTCATTTTTTTCTTCTTCTTCTAAATTTAACAATTTTCTATAATAATTTCGCGTAAAAGTTACATTAGGAATTTTCCTCTAAAATTCTATTACGTTCGTCGACATTTTTTCACGAAAAATATTCGGTGAAAAAATTCCCTTGGAATTATTATTATTATTTTTTTTTTAGATTCCCTCTTCTCAATTTTAATTCTTCGTTAAAATTTTTTTTTTCCTTTTACTAATATTTATAGCACCAAGTGGCAACAAAGCATTCCCTTACATTTGAAAAAATAAAGGAAGAAAGTTAAAAATTATATTTATAACTCGCAAATTAAATTATTCAATTCTCCATCTTCCTCGCCGACACTAAAAGAATCAACAAGTAATCACTTGAAATCTAAATTACTCAAGTAATATAAATTCTCCATTCCCGTGCATTCTCGAAAATTTGCACGTACATTTCGGGTGGCGCCTACCATATCCTCGATATCCAATTAGATCCAATTTACCCTTTGTCCTCTTCGAGCGCGAAAATTAAATCAAGCGTCTCGAGCCTCGAATTGGTCCTCGCGCGCGAGGATCGATCACCCTCAATCCGCACGAATTCTTGCAAACATACTCGCGGCGAGGATATTTTTTTTTTTTTAAATTTCGATCGATCACATCCGACCACTTTCTATTTCCCTTATGTATACAATTCTCACTAGTAGTAGCTTTTTCTTTTTTTCCACCGTTTAGTTTTCACTTTTTTTTTTTTTTTTTTTTAATAATAATCAGCCAAAGCGTGAAAGCGCAAAATACGATTAATGGCGATATTGCTAATCGAGTGTCCGAACGTCGTCTCTCAATGTCCGCGTCGCGGGATCATTCGTTTCCTTCCTTCTTTTCTTTTTTTTCTTTTTTCTTTCTTTTTTTCCCCTTTCGACGTTTATTTTATTTGTAATTCATTCAATCATTTTTTCACTTTTCTCTCTCTCTCTCTCTCTCTCTCNTCTCTCTCTCTCTCTCTCTCTCTCTCTCTCTCTCTCTCTCTCTCTTCTATCACGCACCGGAGAAGCAGCACCTTCGACTCGCGCGTGTCGTTCGACTTCGACTCTCTGCGTGGAATTATCGTCGCGACGAAATTAGATCGGTTTCATTTCATCGATCCAGGAATCTAGATAATCGCGGGATGTTCGCGAAGAATTTTTTCCTTTAGAACGAAGAGAAGATCTAGATCTTATCATGGAAATAATTATTAGGAGTGAAGAGGAATCGCTTGAATCTCAATTTTTGTTAATTCTCTTCTTTAAGAAAAATGTCTCATTCGATTTATTCTCGTCACTATTTTAATTTAAAGAAAAATTTCAGATTTTTTTTCTCTCTTTCTCTCTCTTTCAACAAGAAAAAGAATGATCGAAATTATTGCAATAAAATTTTGCAAGTTTATCTAAGTTTATCTAAGTTTATTTAAAAGGAAACCGAGATTCCCGATTCTTTAATCGAAAGAAATTCTCAACTTTTTTTTTTTCTTCCTTTAAAGGGAAGTTGAACCATTCGCGGCGACTATTCTCACCTTTAACCTTTCTTTCCTCTTTTTTTTTTTTTTTATTTTTCAAAATCCCTTCATTTCATCGCAGAGATACGGTGAAAACTCCCTCTATGGTGGCCGCCGTCGCGGCGATAATTCCGTGGAGAGCCCCGGTGTGTAAAAATGAACACGATGTAATGGAATTCGCGTAGTATAAAAGCTCTGAATTCCCGTGAAAGTAGGTTATGCGATCTTCTTCCTTCTTCTTCTTCTTTTTTTTTTTTTTTTTTACCTTTTTTTTTTCTTTTTTTTTTTTTTGGTCGAGACGCGTGTTCCCAGGGTCGACGTTAGTTCCCCTGTCGCGCGGCCAAGATCTTATTTCGCGGCTAAATAGAAGGATTTCCTCGGGCGGTCGCGCTTCCGTTCCACGCGTTTTCCGATCGATCGTCTCGAGAACGACGAAGAGGGAACGCGTTTCGGCTTTTCTCTTGTCGTCACCAACTTCTCTTCTTCCCCTTCCCCCCTCTCCAACCGGATCGTGGATCGTGAAATTCGCGAATCGAGGAACTTGAGATTTTCGAAAGTACGTCGTACGACACGTAAAAAGTTGGAAACGACGATCGCTTACGTGTCGGCCGATCGTCGATGTGCTGTAAAAATATCGTGGAAAATGGTACGGTAGAGCTTGCGTGTTACGAATCAACGTGTTTCTTTCTTTCTTTCTTTCTTTCTTTCTTTCTTTTTTTTCTTTTCTTTTTTTTTTTCTGTTTCTGCTAACGTTCCACGGAAACGGAAACGATCGATTTTGAAAGGAAACGCGGCCCGGAACGGAGGAAAGAGCATGGGCTAACGTCGATCCTGTATGTGCGGTGTGACTTTGAAAATCGTACAAAACACGGATCACAGTAAAATAATAGAGCATTCGTGCCCAATGTACAAACAATTAAATATATATATTATATATATGTAATATATAATATATATAGTGTATGTATATATATATATATATATATAGTTCTATCTAAAAATTTCGTCAACATGTTTTTTTCCATATTTTTCTTTTCTTTTTTTTTCTTTGCATAGTCGCGCTAAGATGTGATTGATTAATTTTTTTCATTTTCTTTTTTTCTCTTTTTTCCTCTTTTGTTCCTAATTGTTTGTTATCGCCGATAATTATGATTAAATGTCCTCATAATCTTAATGCCTATACATCTTTATCGTAAATGTATATATATATATATGTATATATATACATATATATACATATATATACATATATATATATATATATATAATATAATAAATTTTTATTAACTTAACCTATATACTCATATCTATAGGTAAATTTCAGTTTAAATTAGTTCACCTATTCACATGTTGTTCGTCTATATCAATATGCTTGTGTATACAATAGTTTCTATTTAATGTATCACTAGTCATATTCAATGTATGTATATAATATATATATATAATATATATATATATGTATATCATAGAATAATATTTCTATGTGTGTATGTATTTACAACGCCTCGGTATCTTTTTTTTTTTAAACCTATCGTTTATATAGTACAATCGCTCTCTTTCTCTCTTTCTCTCTCAATATATATATATATATATTGCATTATATACTAAACTATTAAAATACTAGTATAAATATCTCTTGACATACAATATATATATTTTTTCATATATATATATATGTATTTATTCATTTATTTATATATATATATATAGTGTAGCGTGATTTGGCGGAGCCGAAGAAATGATTTCGAGTTTATCGATTACTTATCCTTTCTTTTTCTTTCACTTTTTTTTTTTTAAAACGATATATGTATATTATGCACCATATATATATATATATGTATACGCATCACGATGGCATTTCAACGTCTCCGCGAGGTTCACTTCCTCTTTCCTTATCCCGCACTTTTTCATCCCTTTCGCTTCAATCTCTCTCTCTCTCTCTCTCTCTCTCTCTCGCTCTCTCTCTCTTTCACATACGCTTTCTCTCCCTCACATATTCATTCGTTCTCTTTTTCTTTTTTTTTTTNTTTTTTTTTTTTTTTATTTATACATTTATTGCTATTGGATTCATTGCATAGTAGTTTCCCCCATATGAACTGATATTAGTCACTTGTTACTACACTTTTTCTTCTTTTTCCCTTATTTATTTCTATTATTTTTCCCTCTTTTCTCGCTTCATCCTTCCTTCTTGCTCCGTTTATCGTTCCACTTTGGTTCGTAATTGCGAGCGCAATTGTTGAATAGAAGACGTCGAGCGATTTTCGAGTTCGATTTTGTGGTTCGTTCCTTCTTTTCTTTTTCTTTTTTCGTTTCGACCCTTTTTACAGTGATAGAGAAGGAGCAGTAGTTTCGAAAAGGTACTGTCCCCAAAAAAACGGAGGAGAAGAAGCACCGAGAAGGAACGAAATTTGCAAAATTCTTGTTTTACATTCTTTTCTTTTCTTTTCTTCTTTTTTTTTTTTTTTTTAATTTTTATATTTATTACTTGGAGATAGGACAATTTCTCTTCGTACCGTGGAACTCCTCCGTGGAGTACTGTTTTATTTCATTATCCAAGGAATGACAAACGTTTGCGGAAATAATTTCTTGCGAGAAGAGAGTGGTTGAACGAAACGTAATGTAAAGAAACGAGAGAGTGGCAAGGGTTGCTTCCGGATTGAGCAAGGAATTATCGATCGGTCTATGTATATAACTCTCATCAAATTTCGATGAGCGTTGAGCACCAAACGTAGATTAAAGCTATCTTAACTATTTAACCTCTTGTCCTTTTATTTCAAGAAAGACACTCAATTACTAATTGAGCTCGCGTATCGTATAACCGAATAACCAATTTGTAATCCGTTTGATAAGTTCGTTCGAAACTTATCCAGGTATATATTGGTAAAATACATATTACAAGTATGTATCCTTCGATACATACTTCAAATTAATTTATTTCTCATGCGAACGTTAGAAGCGGTTTAAATAATCTTCAAGTGAGACGAGTCACTTGATCTCATCGTGAATCAACCCTCTCTGTACAACAATTTATCGATCGATCGATCGAGTAAATTGATAAATTGAGAATTGGCTTCAGGTGGAAAAAAGGCTAACGTATAAATTGCCAACGATTCCAAGGAATCGAAATTGAAATTTATCAGCTCGAAACACGACCAGCTCATTACAAATACAATCTTGCCGTATTGAACAGGGAGCAATAAATTCCGCTACGAGCTGCTTGGTTATAAATAAGCCAAGAGGTTAAAAGTTCCCTACAATGATCCCCTCCGTGAATTTGTCTCCTGATAAAATATCGTATTGCTATCTGTTCCATGGAAAATGTAATTCTTTAGAAGTCTTTGAAGCTCTTTAACCCCCTCCAGGACATTCAAAGAACTACTCCTTCCTCCAGAAGGATCTTCCGCGGAAACTGTGTCGCGAGCGTAGCCATACGTTTCTGCGTCGGTAGATTAAAAATATTTTCTTCTTTCTTTCTCTCCCCCTCCCTCCCTTTTTCAATTCTCAATTCTTTTCTTCTGTTTCTTTTTTTCTTCCTTTCTGATAGTCCCTCTTTGATCACGAGACGAAATTGATGAGATGCGTTTCAATGATTTTCGCGGAATTGAACCTTTAAACGTTCCCCCTCCCCTCCCCTCCCCTCCCCTCCCCTCCCCGTGTTTGTTCGTCGCACCCGAATTTCAAAAGCGGGAACGCAGTTTGCGGTATTAATTAATGTAACTCGCCCCGATATTAATGACGCGTTGTGTGTGTATTCGCGACGATTACCCCCGAATAATTAATCGAAACGCGAAAAAAATAATAACCGATTAAACTCGACGAACTGGCGCGCGTAAGCCTCGATGATTCGCGTGGAAATAATTAAGGATTAATGGATCTTCCTTTCGTCGAAACGAACTTTTCCAACTTTTAATTGGAATGAAAGAAAGATTTGATTGAAAACCTCCATCGATAATATATATTTCGTTACCACGATAGATTCATTTCTCATGGGGAATGTTTTCATTGTTGGGGAATGAAGAAGGCGTCGTAATTATCATATCATGGGTGGCATCAAGGTATCGAGGCAGTAAGTAATGACAGTTTTAGCGGGTGTATGGACGCGCTATTTCCTTTTCCTTTCCTTCTATCATTTCGAAAATTTAAAATTAAACGAAAAGGATGCACATTGTTGATGATAAATCGTTTCATCGACGATATCAATTCGAGATATTCGATCTTTCGTTCAAAAGAGTCAAACTACTTGCCACCGCGACGAACGAACGTTCTTCCCCTGAAGTATATTTTTCACTTCTCGAAACTCAAGTCACGTTAAATTTAGTTGGTCTACTGTCTCGTCTGCTTCTCTTCCCGTTTTAATAAACGATAATTAGTCAGAATCAGAGGTTGAGGACTTAGAGACACTTAATCTTAGGAGAACAACTGCCTCGTCAATGTGAATTTGCTTTGCCTCGAGAATCTGATCGACACTGAATTATAAAGATTTATCTATGTGGAAATTGATTTGAAAAGAAGAAAGATGTAAGAAGAAAGAGGTCTAAAAATTAAGTTTCCGAGCGTTTAAAAATAAATGGAATTTAGCTTGCTTAATTATTTCATAATAAGTTTTAGAAGAGAATAATATGCTAGATTTAAAGTATAAGTTTTCAAAATATTCGTAAGAATTTAAATATAAAATATTCAATACTATACAAAAAAAAAAAAAAAAAAAAAATAAGGGAACTCATAATTTGATTAATCAATGTAATTGAATCGATTAAATAAAGATCAAAATTTGCTTCAACCAAAGAACTTTTCAAACCAAAGTCTTTACAAACAATATTCTTTCAGAAAAAAATCTATTTATAACGTAATTTACCTTAACACTTAATTAAATCATTCTAAAATTACTAAAAGTTTGAACCGTTATAACTTCGAAGATAGTGACTTCCGGTCAATAAATGAAGAACCATTAGAAGCGCGAAACTTTGCCCTTTAAAACCTTTTTTGATTTATCTCGCTACGACTTTTAGTTTTCAAAATATCATCATGTAAAGTAAAGGCAATTTTTAACCATTTATCTTCACCCCGATCAAACCCTATTAAAATTACGAAAAATTCGAACCGCTGTAACTCCGAAGATAATGACTTCCGGTCGATGGGTGAACGATCGTTAGAAGCGCAAATCTTTCCCCTTTAAAACACTTTTTCATTTATCCCTGTACGACTTTTGGTTCCCGAGATATCGTCGTGTAAAGAAAAGAATAATTTTTAATAGTTTACTATCTCTGTCCTTGTTCCTTACTCGGACCTCTCGCTCGCACCTCGTCTCATTGACCTATCCCAAACTGCAGACGAGCGACAGACGCGATTCCTGGAAAAACATGGGGAGTATTTCCAAGAAAAAATGTAGGTCATTGGATCGCGAGCTCATTTCGCCCATCTTAAACGCTTTGGTGAAACTTTGAGCCCTTATATCTCGACAACCGATTGAGATATCGGAACGAATCAAAAAGCGATTTCAATGGTATGCTTTCCCCTATTTTTTGAGTGAATTTTGACGATAAAATTTTTAATTTTTCTCGCGTCTTTTTTATACGAAAGATCGAAATCTTATTGCGCGAATTACTATTGCTGTAATACAAACTATATAAAGATATAATGACATATTTTTTTTCGTTATATTATGAATACAAATCGAATATTCAAACACGTTTTTAACTGTAAAAATCCAAAGTCTTATGATTAATTAAATTAGCTCTGTGAAATATCGTGTAATTTATCAACATAGAAATAAATTTTAATATAGGCAAAAGAGTGGTAGAAAAAAGAGGAAGAGAATTAAATTATTAGAAAAATTGAAATTAATAGATGATTTAATATGCAATTATCGATTAATTTTCGTTAAACTGAATTCGAGATGAATGTATGTTTTCACGGTAAACGTTAAAATTTGATGCACCTGTCGGTGCATTATTAAACGAAGGCAGATGGAAATTAAATGTAAATCAAATGAGGTTACCTTAACACGGATCTATGATGTGTCGTTTACAAAATTGATCAAAATTAGTATCGGGATCGCGGTTTTCAATTTTGTAATTAATCAATAACGAGCCCGCTATGCGGTGGAAGTTTGAAACGTTGCCAGGACGGTTCCCGATTCTACCGAGTTCTTGTAGCAGCTTTCCAATTCAATTTAGAAGATAGCATTAATTAACGTGTGATAAAATAGGTTTTGGGTGGACGAGATGATATTTATTATGGAATGTATAATGATATTTTGCTTGATAAATTGCATCGCATCCCTCCGTTATTAACATTTCAATTCGAGCATTTCGATACACTCTTCCCAAACTGATTAATTATGATTTCTCTGAAAAAAAAAAAGAAAAAGCATAACATTTACGAATTCGTTCGAGATTCCTCTAATTAAACTACGATCATGATCAATCCTATTTATCCTCTCCGATAATAAAAACGAGCGAGAAACTTATTCCTTGAAAACATCTCTTTTCAAACATCTTCTTTTCCCCTAATTCTATTATCTTGAAAAGCTTGAAAACTTAGAAATATTTCTCCACGATCGGAATTCCAAATAGATTCAATCACAAAACTCCATGCCAAAATACATGAAAATTTAATTCGAAAATTTAATTCTAAGATGTCGTCGAGATTCGAATGTCATCCGACAAGACGAAAACCAACGGCAAGATTCACCGTATGGAAAAAGTGTCACAGCCCCGACGAAACTTCATTATCGCGATCCTTTCACAAAGAGTCGACAGAAAAAGGAATTAAAAAGCAATAATAAACAACCGCCGAGATCCAACCACTTCCAACGAGATCCAACGGGTGTCGAACAACATCCTCGTCGAACGAACGAATTCGGGGACGAGGAATAACGCGAGATAGCGAATGTAACGGAAGCAAGAAGTCGCTGGGATCGATGGGAAAGTGGAGGTTCCCTAGCCGAGCCACCACTTCCTCTCGAACTCGTACGAATATATATCACCCAGCCGTCGAGATTGCTCGATAATTTCAATTTCACGCGTTAACCGTGCAACCCCTCGGCCCGTGACCTGGTTTTCGCGCCACCGTTCTGCGTGTACGTACTCGAGAGGGAGAGGGGGGGGGGTCGAACAATGCGGCGCCACTCGAAACGTACAAAAGGAGGGGAGAGCAGAGGGGCGCGTGACCGGCCTTAGCCCTCGAGAGGGGCGAGAGACGGGGGAAAGGGAATCGCGCCCCCGCCGCAGGAAGGAAAACAAAAGGAGGAGTCGCATCGATCACGGGAAAGTCGCTCGCTTCAAAAGCGAGGGGGGAGGGGTGCCTCGTTCGAGGGCCGAGAGGGATGAGAATGGGGTAGGTCTGTTTTCGAGGTGTCTTCGTGCGCTGGAGATTGTTGGAGGACTGAGAGAATCTGGAGAATTTGGAATATGGCCGTTGAACCGTAATCTTGGAGAAGATTGTTTCTTCCTTTTGCCTGTTTTTTTTTTCTTTTCTTTTCTTTTCTTTCGGTGGCAACGAGCGTGCGATTAAAAAAAAAAAAAAAAAATTGAAGATTTTGCGCGAGCGAGATTTCGTTGGATCCAGGATATAGGGATTTAGTAGCGAGGGGAAGATGTGTAATAATGAAATAGAAATTTCGCGAAGTATCATTGAAATTTGACGAAGAAAAATTGCCAAGAAATTTAGATTTTTACTTTACAACGATTAATTTTCTAATTCCTCGACGTAAAATCTTCAACACATATTTTTGTTATTTTTTTTTTTTTTTTTATTAAATATTTTACATCTCTATAGTAGTAATAGTAGTAGTAGTAGTAGTAGTAGTATTCGCGTGTCGTTTTCCAAAAATATTATTCATCTCTTCGTCTAATGTAAATCAGCACCCTTTTTTCAATTGCCTTATATCACTACGATAAACTATTACAAACTACCTTCATTCTTCCACCTTCGTTCCAGAAATCAATGAGAACCCCTGTTCAATCGAAAATCCCAAAAGAAAAGACGCTTCCCCTTTTTGTTTCGATTTCCAACAAAATACTTTTCCTTCGTCGAGTCCGTAATCCATTCTAACTTTCACTTACAAAAAACTGCAAAGCAAGCACAAGAGGTAAAGAATAAAGAGGAAAAAAGGCAAAGAGACAGAGAGAGAGAGAGAGAAAGAGACTTGGTTCAACGTATCGACCACGGGGATCTCTTCGTTCGAAGGGAAACGATTTTTCGTAGCCATTTGCAGGACGATCCTCAGGATCTCGAGCGAGATCGTTTTCTCGTCGAAGGAAGGAAAATCGGTTCGATCCTCGCGAGACTTGGAGGGAGTTTCAACCCTCGAGCGGCCATCCCGGACAAAATTTCGATATGAACCAAAACTGATACGGGAACGATCGATTTACACAAATTTCAATATCGCGTGAAACGCCGATTCGAGGCGGAAACAGTGGCGCGGATCGTTCGTTCGCGCGATCGAAATCGGTTCGAAATACTTTGGATCGGCCACGATAAACGCGGTGAACGGATCGGTGAACGTTGTGAATTTAATTATCGCGACAAACGCGACAAATGATCCCTGAATAATCCCTGGAAACGTATTTTTATTTTTGGCCAATGATCGGATCGATCGGTTGCCAACCCTTATCGCGGAATATTAATTTCCGCGCGACAAAATATCGTACCCCTTCGTTTCGTTCGCCGAGAGAAATTTTGCCATAATTCGACGAAATAAAAATTAAAAAAAAAAAAAAAAAGAAAAATCTTAAATTCGACCGAAACATTAACCGTTACGGTTATACGCGATTACTTGAAATAAAGTAAAAAAAAAAGAAAAAAAGAAAACCGACCGAGATGATCCGCGTTGTTGAAAAATATCGTTTATCGTCGTTTCTCGAAGAGACGAGAAAAAGAGAAAGAAAGAAAAAAAAAAAAAATTGCGAGATCACAATCGGGTCGCGATCGCGCGAAACGCGTGACCAAATGCACATACTGCAAGAATTTTCACGGCCTTGTATATTCTCTAAACTCGCTTTTCTACGTGTAATCGTAACTCTATACGGCTTCGCCTATGCGTTTTGCGATAAAAGTACTGTACGTAAGTGTGCTTATGCCACTTATTTCTTGCCTGTCTCTTCGCGTTACGTGTCCTCTGTCCGTGTGTGCGTGTGTGTCTGTTATAAGTGTGTGCAGGCACACGTGTGCGAGCACGCGCGTGCACGTCTCCACATGAGCGCGTGTATATCGGTGTGTTCGCGCGTGTCTTTTTTTTTTTTTTTTCCTTCTCTCGTTTTTCCCGTTAATCATTAAAGTCTACTTTATATTACAGTCAGTCGAGTGCGCCGGCAATCGTCAAAGTGTTCTCTTTTTTTCTTTCCTCTCTCTCTCTCTCTCTCTCTCTTTCTTCCCTTTCTCTTCTACCCTAAGTTCGAATCGTCTCGCTCTTTCTTTCGCGTGTACGCGTTTCACGAAAGGATTTCGACGATTAATCGAGTTCGAGGAAAGGGAGAAAAGGAAGAAACGTTTCCCAATTTTTCCGGGGATTTCTAACAACCGATTACAACCGAAGATTCGCGATATATGAATATATATGAATATATAAATCGAGGTTATATTTTTATTATTCGAGATAATATTTTTAGAGTGTCGAGGATTTTGGAATATTTTGGTTTTTTTTTTTTTTCGAAATCGAGGCAGAAGTTATTTTTTATTTTATTCTGTAATTTGAAATTTACTTTGAAATTCGAAAAAGTCGTGAGAAGCTCGTCGTGGAAATTATTTCGACGCGATTGAGGAAGTGTATACAATTATATCGTAGATCGATGTTTTAAGAATTGATGTTTTTGTTCCGTGATTATAATTGCGTACCCGTGTAAATTTGTTGTTTCGTGAATGAACGGTCCAATATGAGAATATTATTTCGCGTATTGATATATTAAAGGGGGGAATTAATATTTGCATCAATTTATATCACGTTCCATTGACGTAATATTTAATGTATTAAAATGAATGAATCTTGAATTGTTGTTTTTATATCATTTGTTGAATATAAATCGTAAAATGTAACCTTATGTGTGTTCTGTACAGATAAATACTATATTCCATGCGGTTTCAGATTGTCAAGTGAATATTTCACTATTGTGTTAATAATAGTATATGTCCGTTTATCGGATGCTTCATCTATCGATAGTAGAAAAATTGTAAAGTTCGAGAAAAGCGGTTTGCGTCATTTGTTTTCGTAAAAATTTTTGCTCAAGGAAAAAATAAACAGTGCGCTATATTTGTAATATTTCCGTATGCGGCATACACGAGGCGATTAATCGGCAATGCGTGTCAGTGGTACTCAACCGAAGCCTCGTAAATATTCCAAAAATTTTCCACGAGCTCTCGCGTCGTTTTTCCAACGATCTTGCATACGAGACGTTGTCTCGTTTTATTACGAATCAAAAATAAATTCCCTCCAAACACCGTCATCCATTTTGAAACTAATAAACAACGATATTCGTAATATTGGGAGAAGAATTATTGCACGTAAGTTCATCGTTTTAATTACAGTCTGTAGGAATAAATAAATATTCTAAACGATATATCAATGCGATAACAAAACAACGAGATAAACAATTCTTTAAAGAAAAAAAAAAAAAAAAGAATTAATCGTTCGTTCTCGCCATGTTTTTAAATTTATTTACATCTACGAACATCATTTATCTCTTAATGATGATCATAAAACGAGAATTGTCATTGAGTGTAAAAAAAAAAAAAAAAAAAAAAAAAAAAGAAAAAACAAGAAAAAATAAGAGAAAAAGAAACAACAAAAAAAATGAGATCTTAATCGTATATAGATAGATTCCTTTTTATATTCTTTTATCGATACGGAAAAGCTGGTGAACTCACCGATGAGATAAAAAGAAGTCCATCGCTCGTCGATATCTGAAACTCGATCTGTAAAGTCACACGTGCCCGCTAATTAAGAATTCATTGAGCAGATTGTACGAACGATCTGAACGCAAAAAAAAAAAGAAGAAAAAAAAAAAAGAAAAGAAAAAAAAAAAAGAAAAATAACATTTCAGTGCAAATAACATCGTTACATGATAATGACTTTCGTACTAGAATGAATAATCCTCCGTATTCATCGCTTTTACCGTCCTTCATATCGATACACTTATATATATATATATTTCTATTTTGTTCGACGATCTCCCATAATTATCGATAGTAAATTTATGCCCTTGAACGACCTTCAAACCAATTGATACAAATGCAACGCGATATATTTGAAACGTGAGCATCCTGGTTGAAGAAAACTCGGTTCGTGACGATTCGTCTATTTTTTTTCCTTTTTCCTTTTTTTTTTTTTTCTTTTTCTTTGCAATTTATTTCTCTCGCTTCTCTCGTTCATCGTATTGATTCCTGCGATATCTCACGCGATGTATCAATCGCGGACCACGTTATTACGTTCGTCAAACGAATTGTAATACTTGTGTTAAACAAGATTTATCGGAACGATACGTAGAACTAATCGGAATGATCAGCTATAAGGCTGTGGTTAATGTACGGTTCACATGAACGATTCACATACGATGACGAGGTGTAGCGGGAAGAACACTGTAACGACTGAGAGAATTTGTTGACATTTTCTTCTTAAATTATTAAAATTTGTCTCCCCCAATATTATTGTTTCGCAATATAACGTTCTTCCATATCGACGATATATTTTGTTTGTTGATTGCAAGTGAACAAAGATTAAAAAAAAACTTGCCTATCTTTGAACTAATAAGATCGTATATATATATATATATATATTATTCGTGAAAGAAATACATTCTTCCTTACATTTTTCTCGAATAAAATTTAACCATGTCGTTTTCAAAAAATGCATGCAACAGCATTTCGAACGAAAAAAAATATTGCTTCTATTTTTTTTTTTTGTGTTCACTAATTATTTTGCATATCATGTGGATGAAAGTAATGGTTTTGGTATTTTGCTCATAACATTTTCACCGATTAGACACTGCTATTAACTATCAATCGTTTCTATCGTCGGTAATAACGAAGATATACCATTCTAAATTAGTTTCGAATAATCGACATTAATTAGCACCACACGTAATTTCTAAGCTTTCTTTTCTATTAAAACATAAAACGGTAAAACTACTGTTTAATTGTGCCCAACGCAGCTTGACTTCGACGATCAGACGAGAATCAATGTTTACAATGTTCGCGAAATGTAATCTGAAAATATAATGAAAATATCAAAATAAAATTCGAATAACAATTTAATAATAACAGAAGGAGCAAGGAACGAGGTAATTGATTATAAAGGGTATAAAAGAAGAAAAAAAATTGACAACGAGAACACAACGAACAAAGGTTTGTCGTGTTTGAAAATAGGCATTCGTATATTTTTAATAATAACGTATGTATAAGTAAACGTAATAGTATGTCGTAAATAATAATAATAATAATAATAATAATAATAATTAATATTATATTAAAATAACAAAATAAATCCTAAGTAACATAATTTTATACCGCTTAAGGATGATGATAAAAATCAATATATATATATATATATCATATATATATATATATAATTCTAATTAAAAGAGAAACAAAGCACCGTCATCACATCGGGGTGGCTTCGGTTCGAGACACGTACCAAACGCGTTACCCCCCAAGGAACTTTAGTCCGGATAAAAGAAAAAAAAAAAAAAAAAGAAAATTAACAATCGCGCTAATCGTTTATATATGTTTCACACGTGTGTCTGTGTATTGTATATATATGCATATATATACTATTATATATACTATTTTATATATATATATATACGTATATAATAGATATCTAAATAATTATTATTGTACATGCGACGCCCTTGTTCTCACTTCTTGTTCTCTCCCCTAATAACCCCTAATAATTAAGTCATTATCTTTATTTTTCTTCGTCGAATAACACGCAGAAATCTTAATAATATCCGCGCGAATTTTCTTTTTTCTTTCTTTCTTTCTTTCTTTCTTTCTTTCTTTTTTTTTTTTTTTTTTTTTTTTCTTCCCTTCTTTCTCTCCCGTTTTCTTCGTTATTCTCGTACACGCTCACATACGTGTACGCACTCGTACATATACATACACACGCCACACACGTAATTCTGACCCACCCAATATACTAGAACACGCGCGTCACATCCGGTCGGTACTAATAAAATTCTATTAACGTCTTGTACTTCGTAAAAAGTGCTTGCCAATTACGCATTGTCGTGTTCGTATCGTTCGTAATTAAATCATTTGTGTACATACATCTATAAATATATATTGTATTATTATAATATATATATATATATATATATATATTTACTCGTTTATTATACGCGTACTATAAAGTGTATGTGTTATTTTATATATATATATATATATTTTTTTTTCATTTGTGTATATGTGCTCTCTGTCACGTGGCTGTATTTTCAATGTGTCGTGTGTGTGTGTGTGTGTGTGTGTGTGTGTATGTGTGTGTTTTCATATGTATATATGTATACGTATGCGTGTCTTGTCGAAACAAAGTCACGACAAGGGTTACCTAAACTCTTTGTAACTCTTTTAATACTGTCAAACAACCATCCGCTATAAATCAATAATTAAGGGAAATCAGCGCGAGAGATGTGACTCGATAGAATAGCGGAGGATCGTATATTATCCTCGACACGATCCTCCGATATTCTCGTCTTTGCTCGTTCGTCGATTATCTGTTTAACATACGATTAAAAGCGGCGCGAGGGATTGAAATGTTTTTTTTTTCTTTTTTTGTTTTTTTCTTTCAATTATTACAATTACCCTCCCATTAAATATTTATTCAACGCTCGCGATGTGTGCCCCGATAAATCTAACGAAGATCCTTAACCACCGATTCCCTCTAACGTTCTCGATAATCATTAAATAATCGTCTTGATAGATGAAGAATCGAAGAAAGGACGAAGGATCGACGAAGAATCCTTTTCTAATTGAACGAATCGTGAACGAAAATGTTCATCCCCCGATCATCGAAACACAAATCGAAATAATCAAAAACGAGATTCAGTTTCCACTGAATTGGCCGAAACTTCTACTTCGAATCGGCCGTGTTTCAGCCGTTTAGTATCCATAGGAAAAAATGTACAACAGGGGTGTGGGGAGGGGAAGAGAAGGATAAAGAGTTCGTTCAACGGTAAGCTGCCTTCAACAGGAACTCTAATTAGGAATTAAATCTATATAATTGGATATGTATGTGTGTGTTATGTATGTATTGCAACGTGACAACCTTCTTCTGGCAAGAGATACGGGCGAGATATGCTACGAGATTTTTCTACCCTCTATTTACAATCCTAATACAATTTTTATCCTATATATATATATAAATATATATAACGATAAGAAAGTATATAGGAATCGTCGTAGCCAAACGTACTGATCAGTTACGCGAGGTAAACTTAACTTAAATGTGTCACAACGTTCGTGGACGGAAAGGGTTCACGCTCCCCTCGCGCGAAATTTTTTTTTGGAAGAGATAAAAATCAAAACTTGAATTTGAATTGAATATGATTTCGTCAAGATTTTAATTCGATCGATGGTCAATTTTATTTATTTATACATTTTTCGAATTCTCGTGAGAAATGTAATAATTTCAATTTCGAGAGAAATTGAAGTAATATCAATTATTTTAATAATAAGGAATAGTTATAAATTTCCAATTCCGATTTCGTTCGTAAGCGACGAAATGTTAAAAAATTGGAAACAGGGAATAGAAATTAATTTTCAAAATTGAATTGGAAATTTAAAAAATTTTAAATAAGTTGGAATAGTGAGATAGTCGAGTAAACGTGCGAGAGGAATGGTAGAAAATAACAAGAAAGATAAGAAAAAAAAAAAAAAAAAAAGAAAAAAGAAAACGAAACGCGCGAAATTGATAAACAAATCAACGCGTTTCCAGGCCCCGCATCCGATTTTGGATATCTCGATATCGCTTATCGGGCTATCTACACAGGACATTTATAACATTTAGTTACACTAAGTAAGTACAATCTATCTCCTATATATTATATACAATTAGAACGAGTCTTTAGGAACTTTAGAACAGAAACTCGAGAGCTACTTCGGTCTAAGAACTAAGGGATTCATAAAGAAGACGCGATAACCAAGGATCTACAAGGAGCCTGATCCAATCTTTCTTCTTCTTCTTCTTCTTCTCTCTCAACTTTGCCTCTTAAAATCATCGACAATTTAAAGAAAAATAAAATTAATTCAATCATTTTCCAATTCTCTTTCGACGTGAATAATATCTTCATTCATATCGAAGAATAGAAATTAAAAAAAGATCCAAACGCTTCGTGAAGGAGAAAATTTTTTTCCCCTTAAGACGCAACGTACTGTCTACCAGAGTTTCGTTTTCTTTCTTTCTTTCTTTTCTTTTCTTTTCTTTTTTTTTTTTTTCTCAACTTTTCAGTACTTTTGGCGAACGATTATAAACTAAAAAACATTAAGAGAAGGATCTAAGTATCTATCAGAGAAATACTTATATCGCCTATATTCAATGTCTTACTATCGTATATATGTATATATATATATATGTATGTATGTATATATATATATACATGTACAGGGACCTGCGTACGATAGAATTCGAGGCACGTGCAGTTTTCACGACGATGACGAAGATGAGATCGAAAATCGAAGGGTTTTCACGAGATTCGCGGTTAGAATTCGTTCACGAAATGCTTGTTCTCTCCTACTGGGAAGTTTCAGGGACAAAAAGATTGGGAGTGGATTCACGAAACGTAGGAATTCGCGTGGAAAATTTGTTCGAGAAAAAAAAAAGAAGAAAGAATTTCAACCCTCTAGTGTTAATAAATTTCTTAGATTTAAGAATTAAAATAATCATAATTGGTATTTATGATTTTTGTCCAAGCATCACAAGTTTTTTTCGACAAAAGAAAAGAAGAATTTGGAAATCTTAATTAGGATTAAGATGAGAGGAATTCGAATGAAGGCGACGAGAAATTTCGATAACACGGATAACGTAATTATTAAATAGAATCAACTTATAAAAAAATACATCTGTAAAATATATGAGAAAAAATATATACGCGACAACGAGTGAAAAATCTCATAAAAATTTTTTAAAGATTTTCAACAACATTTTTCGATAAATCGATAATAATTTATCAAATTATTGCACATTTTTTTGAAATCATAAATCTTTTTCCTTTAAAATCTTCCCTTCCCCCCATCCCTCATTAACGATATATTTTAAACAATTATTATCTCTTAACGCTAAACGAATTAAAAATCGTTCACTACTCCTACAACTTCCCTTTTCTAAATCTATAATAAATTTTTGTACTATGTATAATTCGTTCAAATTTCTCACTTTTCGAATAATAATAATAATAATAGTAGTAGTAATAATAATAATAATAATAATAATAATAATAGTAATAATAATAATAATAATAATAATAAAACTCGACGATAGATCAATTAGAAACACACATTTACATTTATGGGCGTAACGCGTGATCTTACCCTTCCAAAAAAAAAAAAAAAAAAAGAG
>NW_025224966.1:5049169-5066140 GCF_014066325.1 Apis laboriosa
AAAAAAAAAAAAAAAAAAAAGTAACGAGACAGAAATAGATTTAAAGGAATAGGAAATTGGACGAAATTGGACGAAAATTCCGGGAACTCGAAATCCTCTCGTGGAATATCTTAATGGCCGCGGGGAAACGGAAGTCGAGGCGAGCGCGATTCGGTTGCGCGGTTCGGGGAGCCATCCGGAGGGAGGAGGGGGAGGGGGATGACCTAAAACCCTACGTTAATTGGAACTTTACTAATTGATTGTACTCTACGTGAGCGGCGCGCGGCGTTCATTAATTCTCTTCTCGATTGCACTTTACTGGGCGATCGTTGTTCCGCGTTTCGCGGCGTAATTGCGACCTCGAACGTGTCCGTGCACCTATCAAGGGAAACGGGCGACCGATGCGTGCGTGTAAATAGGGTCGACGTCGACGACGTCGTACGGTGACGACGGCGTCGAATGGTTCTCGTTGGCTACGTCCGATCCTCGAAATCACGTTCACGATCGAGGCAAGAGAGCGTAAACCAGCGCACGGATTCGAGACACGGGTTCGATGGCTCGAAAATTCTGATATCAGCCGTTCTAATAGGGTGTATCGTTCTTGACTTTTAAAATGCGAAAATCTGTGATCGAGTAACGTCGGAAATATTTCTTTCCAATTTTTCGTGTAACGCGGATTAATTATTTAGCTATCTTAATTTTCCATTTCTCCTATTTTTCAAGGTCAATTCTATCTGATCGATATACAAATCAATCGATTTCCGAAGTTTGTGGACACGAATGCTGCGAGGCGAGCATTGACTCGAGCGATGGATTTAAGTTAATGGCTCGTACAAGGGTCGGAAATGATGTTCCAGTGAACCATTGGTTTAAAATTACGATTCAGGGAATCGTAACACTGTACGATAGATCATAATTGAAGTTAATACGTCGTTACACGTATATCGTATATGACAGAGAATCATAGCGATGATTCGACACTTGTGCGGTTTAAAATTTGTTCAAAAAGATCATTTTACGACCATGATGCAATTAACGATCATAATACGAAGCTACGGATTAATCTCCCCCTTCTTTCCACGGATTCCTTCGTGCTCGTCACCCCTCGCTCGAATGCTCGCCGAGATCGTCGCTCGCGATCGTAATTGGTAATTGAGTCGAGGAGAGGCGATACGTCGTCGAGAGTCACTAACGCGTGGAAATTAAACGCGCCGCGATAAATGAACGAGAGTGGCCCTCTTAGGGGAAATCGTGGAAAATGTCCGACCATTCGTGCTTTTTCTCCTTCCTTTTTTTTTCTTTTTTTTTTTTTGAGTAGCGTACGTATGGACGAACGTGAGATTTTTCACGATTTATTTATTTCTTTCTTTCTTTCTTTCTTTCTTTCTTTCTTTCTTTTTACTTCTTTCTCTCCGGGAATCGCAATTAACGAGGTATTGTGCGATCGTTCGCGCCGACGAGAACTTGCGGGTTACGTTTGAGAGATTGGAGGGATGGTTTTGGTTGATGCGAAGGATCCGTTTCGATTCGTGGAAAATTTTGAAGAATATACTTTTTTTTTTTTCTTCCGACGATTCGTATCTTTATTTCCCTTCCTTTTTTTGTTTTCATCATACGCGCGTTCGAGAAAATTTAGAGAAGCAAAGAGAGGAGAGGCGGAAGAAATAGAAAGATCGTATGGAATCTGTCGTTTTTGAAACGCTGCATTTGCAGACGCGTTAGCTCTCACTTCGATCGACTATTTACTACATATAATTCGATAAATATCTAGTAATAACACGTATCCAAACTAATTACCGTTTCCAATTTATTACGTAGAAATTATTCAATTAATTTGCAAAACTATATTCGTGCTCGTCAGCATGTTTATCTGCTTGTAATTGCTAAAATTATATTGGTTCAATTAATCGGTTCGATTAATAACCAAAGCGATATAATTCTAGCCAAAGAGAAGAAGAAGAAGAAGAAGAGGAAAAAAAAAAAAAAAAAAAATACAGAAAACTGTACGTACATTTTTTTTTTTCCCCGATCAAATTTTCATACGACGAAAAAGGACAAAAAATGTAATATCCTTTCTCCCGGGGAAGGGGGATAAAAAACACGAACACTTCGTGAATTTTGCATCGAACAGCTGGCAAATTTGTACTCGTGCAAGAGCTCCTCCGAGCTCTTTAATTTTTGAAACGGCCATCTAAATTTACGGGAAGATGTCTAATGTCCGCGGCATCGTAAAATACGCAAACGATCAAGGGACGATCCCCTTTCGCTCGGAATTTCCCTCCCCTTTCCTCTCGATCAACCGTGCACAGGACAATTACCCTTTCTACTTCGCGTGCGCGCAATTCCACGCAATCGCTCCCGTGCAAAAGTTGGCTCGAACCTATCGGCAATTTCGTCTGAATTCTCGATGTATCTTTTTCGAGTTGGAATTATTTTCTCTCTCTCTCTCTCTCTCTCGTTCTCTTTCCACGCGATTTTCTCGCTTCGTTTCGAAGTTTGGATGGAGGGTTCGTGAGGCGTACGAGAGAGAGAGAGAGAAAGAGAGAGCGAGAGAGGACGAATAAGAAGATCGCGAGAAGAAAAAAAATATATATATTTGTGTAAATTTTTCATCAACAATTTCATCATCGAGAAATAAGCAATAAGTTTATCTTTCACGAATGACATTTGTACAAACATGTTCGTTTTCTCATGAGTCAGTTTTCCGACGAATCTCGATAGTAAACGGAAGTGGAGATTGCATAAATATTTCTATCTTGTTATTTAAATAAGATAGATGCATAAAAAAAAAAAAGGAGAGAAAAGAAAAAGAGAAAAACGACGGAGATCAAAGCGTTCAAATTTGGAGAAAAAAATATTATTTTTTTCTATCGTCGATCGTTTCGTTATTTTTCGTATTTCGATAAATCGAATTGGTGGTAATTGGATCGTAAGTAATCCAGAAAAGTTTTGGCCAATTTTTACATCTCTATATTTCACATTGATTGACTTACGATTTTTTATTCGAATCAACGTTAATTATTCGTGTATGGTTATAATATCAAATACGAAATATGGATAAATTATACGCAATTTGTAATTATGTCATTTTCAATTTCCAAAATTGAAATTAGAATTATATACATTATGTATATTCATGTTTACAAATACGATATACCTTTTTTATATTATAATTCGTATCGATTGTAATTTAATATCGAAATTCATAGGAAAAATATCACAAAACAAACGGTTAATCAGGAATATTAAGTACCCTAAAATTAAATAATCCAATTTAAATTCGAATATCTTGTGAATCATATCTAATGAATCCAATATAATTTTGGAATGATGGAAAAATCGTTCGCGATCTAGATCAAAATTCCATGAGAAAAGAATAATAAAACTCCTCGAAGATCGACAGAATCTCGAACGAAGCAACGTGCATTGCTATTTTTATATCTCTATTTCCAAAATCTGATTAAATTTCCTATTCCTTTAAAGGAAAAATTATAAACCTCTAAACTCTTAAATGTTCTTTCCACGAAATCAGCTTTCCAATTTCTCAAATGAAATTCTAGAAAAACATATCAACCGATCTACTTAAAAATAAAGCAAAAAAAAAAAAAAAAATCCAAAATTCTATCTTTTGAATACCCAATCGTTATTAATCGTGATCGAAATTAACCGTAGCGATTCATCGACAGGAAAATCCTCTGATTTCCAACCCATCACGACTCACCAATCCTCCCCTTCGTATAATGGTCGCTTAGTGGGAAAAAAAAAAAAAGAAAATCGGTTGTTTCTCCACACGCAAAATTGAGCGTCACTGTCCAATTTACGATTTATCTGTGGTGACGTGCACGTCGTACATACATGCATGCATGCATGATCGCTCGGTCGCTCGTGAGCGCGATAACGCAGCGCAGTTGGGTCGATGCATTATGCAGTTTTCCGTGCGTTCATTATATTTTTAGACCTTTACGATTGCAAGGTTACAGTTGTGACGGCCGACTCCTCTCGTTAATTGCGATTTTTCCGCGGCAATCGTCTTCTCCCCGGATAACCACTCCTACGAAACTTTCGCCATTGCAACGCGTTGCCTCGAGAGAATTACTCCTTCTCTTCGAGATCGAGCGATTTTTGCATCGTTTATTTTTTAGCTTTCCATGGAAATTCGATGTTTACAGATTGAAACGGAATATTTTTTTTCTTCTTTTTTTTTTGTAGGAGGAAATATAAAACAAAAATCGTTAATAATTTTGATAATTTACTGAAGTTATTGATATTGATACGAGGAAAATTGAGGAAAGTTTGTCCAAGATCGAGAGTTGTTCTGGCTGGCAGAAAGCTGGAAGATATTTGATGCGTTTTTCGCATTTGACACTTTTCCATGTTTAGATGATGCACTTGAGAGATAGGAAGAGGGGAAGAAAATTTGTCTTCACGATCGATGGAAGGATTTCGAAGAAGAACGAACCAATTAAAAGATCGATGCGAATTAACGCGTTGTTGATCTAGCAAGTGAGCAAATAAAAATTTAGAAATTTTTATCGAGAGCGCAGACAGATTACAGACAGCGCGAATGCTTTATCAAAGAAATACACGAATTTTTTCACTTCTGCCACACGATAACCTATTATTTTCCTGAAAGCGCGAGTCTCTCCAACTTCCGTTTACAGACCTCGGGTATATCTGGAACTAACTGGCGGACGAATTTTATTTTCCAATCTACACACATCTACATTAAAGAAACATAATATTTCACAAAGATTCAAATATTCAAATTTTCAAAACTCATCCGAGAATCAAATCCAAACGAAAATATATATATATATATTCGAAACAATTATTAAATCTTTCTTTTTGCACCAGATCTACACCCTCCCTCCAACGTTTCTAAAAAATAAAAAAAAAAACATTATGAATATTTCATCAGGGAAACTTTCCTCCTATCCTCTCTCTCTTTCTCTCTCACCTCCAATTGCAAAACCGAGTAACGAAACACCACGTCCTATCCATCCATCGTGGAGAATTTCGAACGGTACACATCTTCGAAACAGAAGCGAATTTTTTTTTCTGCTTTCCCCCTCCCCCCTCCGGAGTTATCAAGCCGATCCTTGGACGACCAAACCCCTCTCCCTCGTTTTCCCTGTCCCACGTCCGTCCGTTTTCCACATTGGAATTGTCCGTGACGGTTAATCGATGCTAGTTATAAATTGATCGACCGTTTCGCGACGACCCGATCGAATTCGATTGGGTTCCCGTGGGAGGGGGAGGAGGGGAGGAGGAGGGGCCGAAAATTAAAGCTCGATTAAACGCGGAATCACGCGCGGTTTAAACGTCGATCCCCGGGTTTATCCGGGTGGGCCGATCAGAATTCGCGGAAAATGCGGGGAAAGGTGAGGGAAAGGGGGCGACGTACCAATGCCACGCGGAAACTTACGTGACGAGATAGAGATAGAGAGAAGTACGAAAATCTTTTAAAAACATTTTTTGCACATGATTAAGCGGTAATCAAGGTGTTTGTTTCATCTTTTCTTATTATTCTTAGGGATTAATTTGATGTGTTTTCTCTTTCTCTCTCTCTCTCTCTTTCTCTTCTTTTTTTGGTTTCTTTTTCTCGAGGAAGGATAGAGATGATGGATGGAGATTCGTTCGTGCATAAATCCGGATCGAGTTTCGTGTTATCGTGAAATGTACGAGTTGGAACGATTTAGATGTAAAGTTGGTTATGTAAACGATAAATTTTGTCGGGAGGTTTGTTCGATAAACACAGTGGTCATAAGTCGTGGTAAATTATAAAGAATTGATACGAATGTTTCTGTTTTTCATCTGTAGAGAGAAATCTGTGTTCGACGACGCGCGTGCAGTGTTTAGATTTCATTGAATTTATCTAAGACCCGATCCATTCTACGTTCCAATTACGTACCTTATTGATATTAATATTACTTCGATCGAAGAATATTATTCCATTATTTTTTTTTTTTTTGAAAACAGAATAATCTTATTTCAAAAATTTCAATCAACTTATTACTTTTAGATACTTTTAGATAATTGTCCAGTATGTAAAAAATAATAATTCTCTTTTATATTTTTATCGATTACGCGAAGAAGATATTGTGCAAAAAGTGAAAATTGGAAAAGTTGTTTCATCCCTTGACTATAATTTTTAATTTCTCGATTCGAGTAATATGAAAGAATCGATAATGGATATTGGACAATTTCGCGTAAAAAATTTTTTTCCGAAATTTGGTTTATTTTTTTATCGAAATAAAAATAAAGAACGGGATATAATAATTCACACGATTGAAAATCGTATCTTTCACAAACGCGAACCTCCTCCTCTTCTCCCCCCAAATATCACACAATTGTTTATCAAAATTATCAAGTGCGTTAAATTTTCATCGATCGATTAAATCGTTATCACGTTATGGAGTTATCGATACGATTTTTCCAATTTTTTTTTTTTTTATTCGAAATTAACGAACACGTCTCCAACGCAATTTTTTTCCTTTTTTTTATTATTTAACAATCAACGAGATACGATTCGATTCTCGTCGAGAATATATTAATAGAATTCCCATGAGCTAGCTAATAATATCGAATTAATCCGATTACACGGAATTTCATTTTAAACTCGACAAACATCGATTCTCCGATTATTAACCGAGATTTCGCAAATTAAGTGAGAGAATTATTTTTTTTTTTTTTTTTCCAAGATACGAATTTCACGAATTTCTCCAATAAAAACAAAAAATTTTATTTACATTCGTTACGCCGATAAAACGAGGATGAAAGTATAAATTAAATTTAAAAATAGCTCGAACTGAATCATTTGATTTTTCAAAAACGATCTCTCGGTTTTTCCATCTTTTTTATCTTTTTCAACGATCAATCATGTATATATGAATATAAATAGAAACAAGAAACAAGATAGAAACAAGAAATGCAACGTTCCCATGCAACGTGTAAACATTTTGCTTATCAATGCTTGTAATTTAATGTGTGAGAGAGAGACAGAGAGAGAGAGAGAGACAAAGAGAGAGAAACAGAGAGAGAGAGAAAGAGAGAGAGAGAGTATGAATCAATTGCGTTTTTCACACACAAATCGTTTACATCTTTTTTTTATCTTATTCGATTTAATAATCGATGCGAATTGAACGAAACTCGATGAAACGAAACGAGTTTTATTTCATTGACCGTTAATAAACGAAATTCTTGAGTTTTAGCTAATCTTGAATCGAAAACTGTACCAAAAAACAAACACCGTGAAGGCAAACGGAGGAAACGAGATTGTATCGATTGTTTGTAAAAACTATTAATTATTAAATATTTATCTGATTCAAGGCGTAGTAGCATCGAGAAAATTGCGAAAAGGTCGAAATGTCACAAGCCACGTAATTTTAATGATTCGTAATCTCTTGGTGTATTTATTCATCGTTCGATAAATTAATTGAGAAAAAATTTACGCTCCTTCGCGTGTAACTTATTAACTCGATATAATAAATATACATAATTCTTTCTTGTATTGTACCTGTATATACGTAAGAATTTCACGACGTTTATCATCCTCGTTGAAAAAAAGAAAAAAGATACGAGAAGTATCGCAGAAAGTATTCGCTCGAAAAAAAAAAAAAAAGAAACGAGGCGGAAGAAAGAAAGGACAATCGAAAAAAAAAAAACGTTCGAATGCAAACTTCGTCAAACTCGGACCAGAAGACGGTTCCACAGAGTTCCATGATCGACGTGACGCGTTTTTTACCTGACTGTCAATCATCGAACGAATGTCGATACTTCGAAACGCCGTTGGATTAAAAAACGCCGTCAGGATAGAAACGCAAATTCGAAAAAAAAAAAGAAGAAAGAAAAGAGAAAAAAATAAAAAAAAAAAAGGGAAAAAAAAACTCACGTCAAACTGTTGCAAAAAGTGGAAGCGAATCGTTTCCAGTTTACAAGCTCGAAACTCCCCCTAATCCTGTCTGGAATCAGATCTGGCAACGAGCCAGGAAACCAAAAGGAGAAAATGGCGGAAAGAAAAATAAAAGGAGAGGATCAAAGTAGAATTAAACGCGGGGAAAGGATTCGCGGGGATGGAAACGGGAACGCGTTAACTTTTTTTTGATCCATCCGCGGCTGATCCACGGTGACGGATTAATATTCACGATTTCACGGTCCCTAACGACATTGAAATCGCGTGCAACCCATCGATTAATCGATACGAAGCGAGGAGAAGTCCCGTTGACCGATTCCTTTCCTTCGGTGCAGGGCCTCAAACGCGGAACACGATGAATATTTCACGGATCGATCGATTTCTCCACCACCGTTCTCCATTCTCTCTCTCTCTCTTTCTCTCGCGAGGAGCACGAGGACGGCGGTAGAAAGCAGTCTGCTACTAAATATACAATAAGCTCGAGAAACCTAGGAAGGAAAGAGAGAGAGAGAGAGAGAGAGAGAGAGAGGAGAGAAAAAAAAAGTCCTGCTCGATGCACGACTCCATCGACCGTAACTGCGAATGTCGAACGATCGAAATATCCTCGTTTCACTCCCTCCCCCTTCCGCGATGCCATCCCTCTTCGCTATTTCGATGGAAGGTACGAGATATATTTTTAAGATATTTAATTTTTAGGGTATTTAATTTCTTTTTTTTTTTGTTTTTTTTATTTACGAAAATTTACGTAGAAAATTTTTGTTTTTTTTTCAAGCCATTCATAATCTTCGGATTAATTTTGGTAATAATGTTTTTTATATCTGTTATCTATTTTTCATGTGATAAAAAAAGTATTAAATAGTAAGTTTACTTTTTCGTTGATGGGCTTGGCGATGCGAAATTAGAGGGAGGGAAAAGTAGGGTTTTATTACAGTGTAATCGAGGGATAAAAATAAAGAGAGGGGGAAACTTTCTAAATTTTCTACAGAGCACGAGAGAAATAAATAAATCTGTTGGTTTATCTATAATTGGATAATTGAATAATATAGAAAATAGCGGGTTCGTTTCATTATCTATTTTGTTTGATGTTTAAAAATTAACTATTGCGTCCTCTATCGTGAAATCTTCCCTATTACGCGTCAAAACGGTGAAACACAATCATACGTCACAATAAAAAATAATTAGCGGTCGGATAAATTTGTCAGAGACAAATGAAATTGAACGTTAAGAATGCAAATTTTAGATATTTCCTTAGCATTGTCTTATCATATTTACACGACCACTCCCTTCTTCGATTGTTAGACGGACAAAAAAAAAAAAAGAGAAGAAAACGAGTAAGTAACAAAAGACCATTTTAACTTCGAACACGTTGAATCATCATAAGTCGTCTCATAAATTATGTGTCATCATTCGTATGCAATCCAGAAGAAACAATTAATAGATCTTTTCGTTATTTGGAATAATCAATAACTTTCAAATTTCCAAACAATGCAATTTTTTCTAACCCTAATTTATTCTCTACACTCAGTATTTTATGCTCGGTTAGAAACATTGAATTATCTATTTATTCAATGTGAACAATTCGTAACAAAATAAGTTTCCATTTGTATCGTACATCGTAGCAAGCTTTCCGCTTAAATAATCCCTATTTAAATAAAAAATATCGTGTAATTCTATAAGAAAAATAAAAAGAGAGAAAAAAAAATTAAACATTATTTCCACACTTAATGCAATATTTTCAAGGAAGAAGCGAAAGACACGTTAAACGTTAACGATAAAATATTTCTATTAAAAGAAGAATATTTTAATGAAAAGAAGAAACTTTACAATGACTTTTATGTCTTTCTACTAAAAATGATGAGGATAAATTGTAAAACAATGACGATACCTTTACACTCCCATCGATCGACAATATCACACAGGAACGAATTTAAAAACGCGATAATGATAATAATATCGCGAAATATCACGTATTCCTTCTCCCTTTTCATCTCGACCCCATTGCGATCGAATCGAAACTACGATCGAGACTACGTTACGCTTAAACACCCACGGTACACGTTATTCAACCTTATCTAAACTAATAGGAAAACAAAAGTAAGCTGCTCGAATACTGGTTCTCGTATCACCCGTACGCTCATGAGAATATACGCGAGGTCATCGCCGCATTGTGACGGCCGAAACGCGGCGATCCTAGCTTTGTTTCGCGCGTTTTCGCGCACGATTCACGATTTTTTTTTTTTCTTTTTTTTTTTCTTTTCTTTTCTTTCTTTCCTTTTTTTCGGAATACGACCGAAAACGTGGAAAGAAATATTATCGTTTGTCAGGATGCGCCGTGAAAAAGCGCATCGCGCTTATCCTGCGCAGAATGTTTCCACAACTGTCGACTCGATACGACGACAAAAATGATTTCGTACCAATCGTGAGAATAGAGGAAAGATGAAATATCGTTGTGACTTTGTTTTCTTTTTTTTTTTTTTTGAAAATTTTGAGATTGTAAACGATAAATTGTTGTAAAGAAAAAAAATCAATTGTTAATCAATTTAATAATTTAGTAACTTTGTTGCATAGTAATTAATTATTCGATGAAAGATTATTTAGAAGATTATTTTTTTCATCGATAGTTCATTGTTCGTTCTTAGGAATTTCTTCGCGAACTGAAGTACGCATGGAAACCATTTTTTTTTTTTTTGCGATTCCTGATAATTATAAATTTTTTTTTTTTTTTTTTTTAAATCAATTCATTTAACTTCTAAATAATTTGTTGCGTTGAATATTCAAAGACGCGATATTATAATTTGTTCGTCGAGTTTGCAAACCTGTTCTCGGATTGCACAATCGGATTGCTGCGTGAGAATTGTGCAATATTTGCAATTCAGTCTCACCCTTTTTTCTTTTTCTCTTCTTTTTTTTTCAAATTAGGCACGAGTGAAAAAACAAACGAATAACATCGATTCAATACCTCAACAAGCCCGATCAAACAGTAAAACACATAATGATTTACGATTATTTAAACATCGCTAAAATTTGAAATGAGAATCAAGATTTGCAATTCAACGCGAATGTATTATGGAAACCTCGTTCTCCATAATATTATCCACTCTCTGTAAAAAAAGTGTTAATAACTACTAAGAGTATAAAATAAGAATATTCTAATTACATATTGTAAATTGAAAAAAAGGAAAAATAAAAAAAAAACGAAGAGAGAGAGAGAAAAAAAAAAAGAAAAACATCAAAGATCTACGTAATTATTAATGTTTCTGCTTCTCATACCTCGATGGATTCTTCACCACGTCGATCCACAGAAATCGCACGGAATACATCCTGTTTACGGAATAAAGTTGCGTTTTGCACCTCGAACACGTGTGTGTGTGTTCTCTCTTTCTCCCTTTCTCTCTTTCTCTCTCTCTCTTTCTCTCTTTCTCTCTGCGCGCAACGTCAGCGTTCGATCTTCCGTTTCCGTTTCTTCGCGAACCATTTAGAGGAGAAATTTTCGTACGTGCCCGTAACTGGACAGAAACGCGTTTCCTCCTCGAAAACAAAAGGTCATTTCCAATTCTTCCATTCTTTTCTTCTTCTTATTGCACGATCTTCGAACCTATTATCACACACACACACACACACACACACACACACACTCGACCCCGGAGGTCGAAAGAGATTCACGAAAGAAATTCGAACGACGACGTTCTTCCTCGCGAAGAAGAAGAAGAAGAAGAAAAAAAACACGCTCTCTTTAAACTCCATTTCCTTTCGAACAAACCTGATGGTTTAAAAATTTCGAATTCGAACGATCGATATCGATCGATTTTTCGATCATCGCTTCTCTCATCATCTTGGTTTTGAAGCAAAAGGAAATATCGCGTACACGTAAAGGAAATAAATAAACAGGGGATGAGGATAGGATAAAGAAGGGAAGAGGGAAGGAGGGGAAAACCGAGTGAACCGTGATCGATATCAAGATTCAAAAAAAAAAAAAAAAAAAAAAAAAAAAGAAGAAGAAATCAGGGTAAGAAGAATAAGGGAAACGCATTATCGTGATTTATAATAGTTATTGCACTGATTCGCTGGCCTACCGCATCGTCGTTAGATTATATTATACACGCGCCGACTTGGCTATCTCCGATGCGTTTGGCGCGGCCGACACGCGCTCTCGATATCGCGTTATATACGTCGATGCGCGTGATAGGGATTGGGTAAGAGGTCTGTGAACACGCGTAATACATTTGAAGCAGGCTACGCGGGAACGCTCCGCGACGACAGGCCGTTCGCCAATGAGATACGCGATAATCTGTTCTCGTTAACGCGATGTAATTAACTGGAGCCTCGGTCTCGGATGAAACGGAACGAGGTCGAAAGCTGGAAAGATATTTAACAGTATCGATATATATAGCTAGACTCCACGAAGGATGAGTATCCTGCGAGAGTCGAAGATCGAACGAAGTTTTAGAAACTTAATAATCGAAGAGAAAACTTTGGAATAATATATCTAGGGGAGAAGGAACGAAGATTTGAGGAATTAAATCCTGTTTGTAAGAGAAGCTGATTCAGAAGATATGTTCGTCCGAATTTTAAATTAGGGAAAGGATAAAATCTTGAAAGAGGAATCAATCAAGAAGGAAAATTTTAGAAATGCCTACGGGAGAAAGAACGAAGAGTTTTATAAGATATTTAGTCCAGATTTAAGTTAGATATTTTAAAGGATACATCCTTTAAGAATATAATTCGAGAAAAGCTTGTATTAAAGCCGTAAATGAAACGAAGGTACACGTTACAAGGACATTGCACATCCATTAATTCTCCTCGACGAATGGACAAATTCCCGGCCGAAGGAAAGCCTTTAACATATCAATTAATATGGGATTAAGCCGAGAGAAAATCACTTCTCGAATACCTCGAAAGCGTTTTACCGTAAGAAAGAAACGAAAAGTTTTTCTGGATAATTTGGATCTGCGCGTGTATACGGACGTAATACCACCGATAACTTTCCTCGACGAGTTACGCCGAGCGAATGTACGCAGAATGTAAACAGAAGCGCGAAATCCAACGAGCCGAGGTCGTCCGTAATGAACCGCCGCGTACGGAATAACAGAGCCGAGGAACGAAATACAAATATACAAAATACGGACGCGCGCCACAAAGGGAATGAGAAAACAATTCGGGAAGGTTACGACGCACCGAAGATTCCGACACGCTCGAGTAAACTCGAGTCCGGCAGCCGAGTCGCTTCTTCGAGAAAAATCTTTCTTCGAAGATCGCTATATCTATACGTCGACGTGTGTTTTGAACCACGAGAGAACGTCCACGACGAGCGCACTCAACAATCCTCTGTTCAAGAACGTGGACGTTTCTTGTCGCTAAACCCTCCCACGAACCCCGTACACCCTACCCTCGTCGTCAGTCCTAACCCAACCCCCCTCCCCGAGCCCCCTTGTGTTGCCCTTTTTCTCGCGCGTGTTGTGTGTATATGTGAATGTGTATATGTGTGTATGTATATGTGTGTGTGTGTGCGCGCGCGTGCGCGTATGTGTTTTTTTTTTTTTTTTCTTTTTTTCTTCGTAAATCGTTTTATCGTCGGCGCGCGCGAATCCCAACACCCCTCCCCTTGTCAACTGTATAAAATATTCTCAATCGTATCAACAACAGTCACATCGTACATCGTACAACGTTATTACATTATTACAATAGTTTATAGTTAATCGTAATCAATATAATATTCACAGCATTTTATGAAAATCTCTTAAAAGCACCAACCGTGGCGGCTCAAATTTTTTTTTTTTTCTTTCTCTCTTCTCTCTCTTCCATTCGTCCTCTTTCTTTCTTTCTTTCTTTCTTTCTTTCTTGCTTGCTTGCTTCCTTTCTTCCTTTCTTTTTCTTTCTTTCTTTCTCTCTTTTTCTCTTCCTTTCTCTCTCACTCTATCATTTCAACGTCCGTTTTTTTTTTTTTTTTAATTTTCTTTTTATCTCTCGTTTAATTTGTATCTCGATTTAAAAATCTCCATCTTCCATCTTCATCGTCCTCTTCTTTAATCGTGTTCTTCTTATTCTTCTCTTCTTTGTCTCCCTTTCTCTCCCATCCTCACACTCTTTCTCCCTTTCTCTCTAATTCTTTCTCTCTCTCTCTCTCTCTCTCTCTCTCTCTCTTTCTCTCTTTCTTTCTTTCTCTCTCTCCCTCTCTTTCTCTCTCACTTTCTTCCTCTCGCTCTTCCTCTCACTCACATATATATATATATACCTTTAATAATTTATCGATATATATATAATATATATATATGTATATATAAGCTAAACGTTTCGTCTTAAAGCACTGATTAAACGAGGGAGCTCGTTTTAACGTGTCCCTCCCTCTGAACACGCGTTTACCAACCATCCTAACCAAAATCACAGGACTAACTAGAAACACCGCCGGCTTTTTGCCTCGTCGCTCAGTGGGGATCGATGAACGGGAGGTGTACACCCTCCGTGGAGACGAACGAAAAGACAGGAGGAGAGAGCAGGAACGACAGCAGGGAGAGATAACGGGCACGGGGACCACGCGTGGGCAACGGAGGAGGCGCACGAACGTTTCTCGGCCGTTTAACGAGACGAGCAGTGGTGGGAGGTCGAACGACGGAACCTGGTGTGTCGAGAGAAGGACACGATGACACACGATAACCAGGAGAAGAAACGATAGTACTAGTAGTAATAATAGTAGTAGTAGTAGTAGTAGTAATAGTAATAGTAGTAGTAGCGGGGATAAATAAGGAAAGAAATGCGAGAAACAACGAGCGAATGAGAATGAGGCACCACTAGTAGTAGAACTGCTCGTGTCCGTGTTTCCCTTTCCCACGTCCGACCGCATCATCCCCCGTGTCATCACTCGGACAATCACGTCTATTATCCGACGGATCCTTGGACAAGCGATCGTGATCCGTTCCCTATCCGGAGAATCCTTCTCCCGCGCGTTGATCGCGGTTACGCTGGTGGTAGCGATCGATGCGTAGCGAACGGCGTTGATGATCGCGTGCTCGGAACGGGGCGTAGGAAAGTGGGAAGGAACAAGGGGTGAAGGAAGGTGTATCGATCGGCGATTGTTCCTCCGGCGGTGGTGAACGTGGCGGTTGTTGCACGGTCTAAGGCGAACTCAATGATGCGGCGGTGGCGGCGGCGGGGCCTCTTCCTCGGAAGGATCCACGGGGCTCGGGGACAGGAACTTGCGCACATACTTCGGATAATGTGTCTTTTCGTGGGCCTTGAGTATGGTCGACCTCGAGAAGGTCTTGCCGCACAGCGTACACCGGAACGGCCGTTCCCCGGTGTGCACCCGACAATGGTCCTTCATGTGGTGGCGCAACTTGAAGGCTTTGCCACAGAACTCGCACTTGAACGGCCTGTCACCTGTATGCGCCGGTAGGTGGGCTATCAGGGAGCCAACGTCCGGGAACGACTTGCCGCAGAACTTGCAGAGGACGACGCCGGAGGTCGGGTCCGAGTGGGCCGCGAGCTCGAGATCCATCGGCTCGATCGTACCTGCGGTGGGGTAGTGGGCCTCCGGCGGCAGGTGCATACCGGGTTCGAGGCCCAGCTGAGCCTGCAGCTGCAGGTGGGCCGCCTGCTCACGGTACTTGAGCGACTCGAGGCTGTGCGAGAGGATGTGCCGCGCCAGCTTGCTCTGGTGGAGGAACGAGGCACCGCAGTACATGCACGCAAACATCCGCTCATCCACACCCATCAACTCCTGCAACCAAACAAACAAGAACATCAACTTCTTGTCTTCCCCTTTAGCTCGTCCGTAACACCCCCACAGTAATAATTGCTTCTCGCTCTCCCTTCCGCTTTCGCTTTCTTCCTCCTCTCTCTCTCTCTCTCTCTCTCTCTCTCTCTCTCTTTCACGCACAATTTCTCTCTCTTTTTCAGCCTTTATCTCTCTCTCTCTCTCTCTTGCTTTCTCCTCTTTTTCATCCATCTATCTAATTTCACTAAGTTATCTAATTTATCTATCTATGTTTATCTATCTATTTATCTATTCATCTATCTTATATTTGGCAAAAGTTTCCCGTCTCGTTTGCTTTGAAGTGATCGTTTCAAGCGGAAAACAGATTTCTCTCCGTCTTTCTCTTTCTCCGTCATCACTTGTGACGCATCGCGTGGATGCTATATGCACGTTCCCTCTACTTCGTCGCGACAAATCGCTCGTTTCGACGCTACTCGACTTGCAACGTGTACACAGATGCGTGTATATTATATATGCATATACGACGCGCAATCGCTGTAGATTCGCGTTTCTCGTTCGAAATACCGTGTCTTTCTCTCGCTCTCTCTTTCATTTCTTTTCTATTCTCTTGTTCTCTTTCTCTCATTCTTTCTTTCTCTCCTCTCTCTCTCTCTCTCTCTTTCTGTCTCTCGTTCTCGCTCTCTCTCGATTTTTCTCCGTCTCCGTTGCCTCTTGCGTGTTCTCTTTGCTCTCTTAATTTTTTTTCTCAACTATTCTCTGCTTTATGTTTTTCGCTATTCGCCACTAGACCGTTGGTTAAAATACAAAAAAAAAAAAAAAGAAAAGAAAAAGTAGAAAGAAAAAAAAATAAAAATAAAGAAAGAACAGGCAAGGCTTGTCTTCGCGAGACCACTACTTTTATAAAGAAGCACCGGATGTTACGCGTGTACGCAAGGTTCTCTCTGTCTTTCCTTCCTCCTCTGTATTATCTTCACGTCATGATCATTATCAACCCCTCTCTCGTTTCGGTTGGAAAAAAAAAAAGAAGTCCCTGAGGGCCTGACGAGAAAAATGACACCTTTCTCGACGGCATGTAAGACGGTAGCACAAGAAGTTGACGCTCATTTTTGTTTGGCACGACGGGCACCCCAGAGATAACATATATATATATATGTATATATATATATATATATATATATATGTATAATGGGCATAAGGAACTGTCTTATTTATGTGTGTGTAAAAAAAACAGCGTAAATGGAACGTGTTTTATATATACACACGTATATATCACGGATCGTTGTGTGACGTGTCTATATATGTATAGACGCGTATATGTGTCATGACATGATAACGAGTGACACATGTACGGGCCCACGGCAACCCCCAC